>NW_027189542.1:0-150743 GCF_040958095.1 Procambarus clarkii | reverse complement strand
TTGAAAATGAAGTATTTAAGGTTATTATCTAATCAATTATGTTTGCATCATTTTTATCGTATATATAATGAATTAATACCCATAGACTGAAAATTAACAGAAACGTGGAAAAACGGCTAAATATTGCCTAATTCGATGATATTTTGTTTTAATCACATAGATAAAAAGGGGATGATAAACGTCAAAATATTGCTAAATTTGATGATTTTTCGTACGAAACAAAATGCAAGAAAACTTGCTTAAAATGCAATATTATGCGAAATTCTGAGATTTGAAGGCCAAATCACATATCCTGATACTACATGAAATAGTATCGAAATATTGGTAAAAATGAATATATTTACGTAATATCAAACTACATGAAAAACGTGAAAAAAGTCACTATTTTACCATATTTGAGGATTTTAACTTCAAATCATAGAGCGAGGTTTCGTATTATTTAGATCCAAGAAAAGACATATGACAATGTTGTTTCCAATACAAATGATAAAACCAATGTATTTTCATTAGAATTAACTAAAATGTTCCTGATTTTCCGTTTATATTACTGATGGAAGATGTACACGTAAAACCGCTCTAATCCGGCTGAAACGTCGATATATGCAATAAAAACCGAATTTCTCCCCTTTTCAATATCCTACTCAGTATTTTAACGAGAAACAAATGGTTGATTGAAAATGAAGTATTTAAGGTTAATTTCTAATCAATTATGTGTTTGCATCATTTTTTATAGTATATTTAATGAATTAATAACAATAAACTGAAAATTCACAAAAACGTGGAAAAACGGCAAAATATTGCCTTATTCGATGATATTTTGTTTAAATCACATAAAGGAAAAGAGGATGATAAACGTCAAAATATTGCTAAATTCGACGATTTTTCGTACGAAACAAAATGCAAGAAAACATGCTTAATATGCAATATTATGCAAAATTCTGAGATTTGAAGGCGAAATCACATATCTTGATACTACTTGAAATAGTATCCATATATTGGTAAAAATGAATATATTTACGTAATATCAAACTACATGAAAAACGTGAAAAAAGTCACTATTTAACCATATTTGAGGAATTTAACTTCAAATCATAGAGCGAGGTTTCGTATTATTTAGATCCAAGAAAAGACATATGACAATGTTGTTTCCAATACAAACGATAAAAATAAATGTGTTTTCATTAGAATTAACTAAAATGTTTTTGATTTTCTGTTTATATATTACCGATGGAAGATGTACACGTAAAACCGCTCGAATCCGGCTGAAACGTCGATATATGCAATAAAAACCGAACTTCTCCCCTTTTCAATACCTCAGTATTTTAACGAGAAACAAATAGATGATTGAAAATGAAGTATTTAAGGTAATTATCTAATCAATTATGTGTTTGCATCATTTTTATCGTATATATAATGAATTAATACCCATAGACTGAAAATTCACAGAAACGTGGAAAAACGGCAAAATATTGCCTAATTCGATGATATTTTGTTTAAATCACATAGAGGAAAAAGGGATGATAAACGTCAAAATATTGCTAAATTCGATCATTTTGCGTACGAAACAAAATGCAAGAAAACTTGCTTAAAATGCAATATAATGCGACATTCTGAGATTTAAAGGCCAAATCACATATCGTGATACTTCATGAAAGAGCATCGAAATATTGGTAATAATGAATATATTTACGTAATATCAAACTACATGAGTAACGTGAAAAAGTCACTATTTTACCATATTTGAGGATTTTAACTTCAAATCATAGAGTGAGGTTTCGTATTATTAAATCCATGAAAAGACATATGACAATGTTGTTTCTAATACAAATGATAAAACCAATGTGTTTTCATTAGAATTAACTAAAATGTTCCTGATTTTCCGTTTATATTACCGATGGAAGATGTACACGTAAAACCGCTCTAATCCGGCTGAAACGTCGATATATGCAATAAAAACCGAACTTCTCCCCTTTTCAATATCTTACTCAGTATTTTAACGAGAAACAAATTGATGATTGAAAATTAATTATTTAAGGTTATTATCTAATCAATTATGTGTTTGCATCATTTTTATCGTATATATAATGAATTAATACCCATAGACTGAAAATTCACAAAAACTTGGAAAAAAGGCAAAATATTTCCTAATTCGATGATATTTTGTTTAAATCACATAAAGGAAAAGGAGATGATAAACGTCAAAATATTGCTAAATTCGATGATATGTCGTACGAAACAAAATGGAAGAAAACTTGCTTAAAATGCAATATTATGCGAAATTCTGAGATATGAAGGCCAAATCACATATCGTGATACTACATGAAATAGTATCGAAATATTGGTAAAAATGAATATATTTACGTAATATCAAACTATATGAAAAATGTGAAAAAAGTCACTATTTTACCATATTTGAGGATTTTAGCTTCAAATCATAGAGTGAGGTTTCGTATTATTTAGATCCATGAAAAGACATATGACAATGTTGTTTCCAATACAAATGATAAAACCAATGTGTTTTCATTAGAATTAACTAAAATGTTCCTGATTTTCCGTTTATATTACCGATGGAAGATGTACACGTAAAACCGCTCTAATCCGGCTGAAACGTCGATATATGCAATAAAAACCGAACTTCTCCCCTTTTCAATATCTTACTCAGTATTTTAACGAGAAACAAATAGATGATTGAAAATGAATTATTTAAGGTTAATCTAATCAATTATGTGTTTGCATCATTTTTATCGTATATATAATGAATTAATACCCATAGACTGAAAATTCACAAAAACTTGGAAAAAAGGCAAAATATTGCCTAATTCGATGATATTTTGTTTAAATCACATAAAGGAAAAGGAGATGATAAACGTCAAAATATTGCTAAATTCGATGATTTGTCGTACGAAACAAAATGCAAGAAAACTTGCTTAAAATGCAATATTATGCGAAATTCTGAGATTTGAAGGCCAAATCACATATCGTGATACTACATGAAATTGTATCGAAATATTGGTAAAAATGAATACATATTCGTAATATCAAACTACATGAAAAACGTGAAAAAAGTCACTATTTTACCATATTTGAGGATTTTAACTTCAAATAATAGAGCGAGGTTTCGTATTATTTAGATCCAAGAAAAGACATATGACAATGTTGTTTCCAATACAAACGATAAAAATAAATGTGTTTTCATTAGAATTAACTAAAATGTTTTTGATTTTCTGTTTATATATTACCGATGGAAGATGTACACGTAAAACCGCTCTAATCCGGCTGAAACGTCGATATATGCAATAAAAACCGAATTTCTCCCCTTTTCAAGATCCTACTCAGTATTTTAACGAGAAACAAATGGTTGATTGAAAATGAAGTATTTAAGGTTAATTTCTAATCAATTATGTGTTTGCATCATTTTTTATAGTATATATAATGAATTAATAACAATAAACTGAAAATTCACAAAAACGTGGAAAAACGGCAAAATATTGCCTTATTCGATGATATTTTGTTTAAATCACATAAAGGAAAAAGGGATGATAAACGTCAAAATATTGCTAAATTCGACGATTTTTCGTACGAAACAAAATGCAAGAAAACTTGCTTAAAATGCAATATAATGCGACATTCTGAGATTTAAAGGCCAAATAACATATCGTGATACTTCATGAAATAGCATCGAAATATTGGTAATAATGAATATATTTACGTAATATCAAACTACATCAGTAACGTGAAAAAGTCACTATTTTACCATATTTGAGGATTTTAACTTCAAATCATAGAGTGAGGTTTCGTATTATTTAGATCTATGAAAAGACATATGACAATGTTGTTTCCAATACAAATGATAAAACCAATGTGTTTTCATTAGAATTAACTAAAATGTTCCTGATTTTCCGTTTATATTACCGATGGAAGATGTACACGTAAAACCGCTCTAATCCGGCTGAAACGTCGATATATGCAATAAAAACCGAACTTCTCCCCTTTTCAATATCCAACTCAGTATTTTAACGAGAAACAAATGGTTGATTGAAAATGAAGTATTTAAGGTAAATTTCTAATCAATTATGTGTTTGCATCATTTTTATCGTATATATAATGAAGAGAGGGATGCAAAGGCTAAAGTGAGGGTTGAAGATTCACACGAGAAGGATGCAGAGGCTCTTGGCAGTGATGCAGAGGTTCAAGAGAGGGATGCAGAGGCTGAAGAGAGTGATTCAGAGGCTTACGAGAGTGATGCAGAGGCTTAAGAAAGTGATGCAGAGGCTTAAGAAAGTAATGCAGAGGCTCAAAAGAGGGAGGCTTAAAAGGGTGATGCAGAGGATAAAGAGAGGGATGCAGGGCCTCAAGAGAGGGATGCAGAGACTCAAGAGAAGGATGCAGGGCCTCAAGAGAGGGATGCAGAGGCACAAGAGAGTGATTCAGAGGCTTACGAGAGTGATGCAGAGGCTTAAGAGAGTGACGCAGAGGCTTAAGAGAGGGATGCAGAGGCTCAAGAGAGGGATGCAGGGGTTCAAGAGAGGGATGCAATGGCCCAAGAGAGGGATGCAGAGGCTCAAATGAGGGATGCACAGGCACAATAGAGGGATGCAGAGGCTTAAGAGAGTGATGCAGAGGCTCAAGAGAGGGATGCAGAGGCTCATAAGAGGGATGCAGGAGTTCAAGAGAGAGATGCAAAGGCTTATGAAAGGGATGCAGAGGCTTAAGAAAGTGATGCAGAGGCTCAACAGAGGGATGCAGAGGGTTAAAAGGGTGATGCAGAGGCTCAATAGAGGGATGCAGGGGCTCAAGAGAGTGATGGAGAGGCTCAAGAGAGTGATTCAGAGGTTTACGGTAGTGATGCAGAGGCTTAAGAGAGTGATGCAGAGGCTTACGAGAGTGATGCAGATTCTTAAGATAGTGATGCAGAGGCTCAAGAGAGGGATGGAGAGGCTCAAGAGAGTGATTCAGAGGCTTAAGAGAGTGATGCAGAGGCTCAAGAGAGGGATGTAGAGGCTCACGGGAGTGATGTAGATGCTTAAGAGAGGGATGCAGAGGCTCAAGAGAGGGATGTAAAGGCTCAAGGGAGTGATGCAGAGGCTCAAGAGAGAGATGCAAAGGCTCTAGGGAGGGATGCAGAAGCTCAAGAGAGGGATGCAGAGGCTCAAGAGAGGGATGCAGAGGCTCAAGAGAGTGATGCAGAGGCTCAAGAGAGTAATGCAGAGGCTCTAGAGAGTGATGCAGAGACTGAAGAGAGTGATGCAGAGGCTCAAGAGAGTGATGCCGAGGCTCGCGAGAGTGATGCAGAGGCCTCAAGAGAGGGATTCAGAGGTTTAAGAGAGTAATGCAGAGGCTAAAGAGAGTGTTGCAGAGGCTCAAGAGAAGGATGCAGAGGCTCAAGAGAGTTATGCAGAGGCTAAGGAGAATGATGCAGAGGCCTACGAGAGTGATGCAGATGATCAAGACAGGGATGCAAAGGCTTAAGAGAGTGATGCAGAGGCTATAGAGAGTGTTGCAAAGGCTTAAGAGAAGGATGCAGAAGCTCAAGAGAGTGATGCAGAGGCTCAAGATAGTGATGCAGAGGCTAGAGAGTGTGATGCAGATGCTTAAGAGAGGGATGCAGAGGCTCAAGAGAGAGATGTAGAGGCTCAAGAGAGTGATGCAGAGGCTCAAGAGAGTGATGCAGAGGCTCACGAGAGGATGCAGAGGCTGAAGAGAGTGATGCAGAGGCTCAATAGAGGGATGCAGAAGCTCAACAGAGTGATTCAGAGGCTTACGAGAGTGATGCAGAGGCTTAAGAGAGTGATGCAGAGGCTTAAGAGAGTGATGCAGAGGCTTAAAAGAGGGATGCAGAAACTCAAGAGAGGATGCAGAGGCTCAAGAGAGGTATGCTTGGGCTCATGAGAGGGATGCAGAGGCTCAAGTGAGGGAAGCAGAGGCACAAGAGAGGGATGCAGAGGCTCTTGGGAGTGATGCAGAGGCTCAAGAGAGGATGCAGAGGCTAAAGTGAGGGATGAAGAGGCGCAAGTGAGGGATGTAGAGGCTCTTGAGAGTGATGCAGAGGCTCAGGAGTGTGATTCAGAGGCTCAGGAGAGGGATGCAGAGGCTCAAGAGAGGTATGCAGAGGCTCTTGTGAGTGACGCAGAGGCTCAAGAGAGGGATGCAGAGGCTAAAGTGAGGGATGAAGATTCACACAGGAGGGACGCAGAGGCTCTTGACAGTGATGCAGAGGCTCAAGAGAGGGATGCAGAGGCTCAAGAGAGTGATTCAGAGGCTTACGAGAGTGATGCAGAGGCTTAAGAGAGTGATGCAGAGGCTTAAGAAAGTGATGCAGAGGCTCAAAAGAGGGAGGCTTAAAAGGGTGATGCAGAGGCTCAAGAGAGGGATGCAGGGCCTCAAGAGAGGGATGCAGAGGCTCAAGAGAGTGATGCAGAGTCTTAAGAGAGTGATGCAGAGGCTGAAGAGAGTGTTGCAGAGGCTTAAGTGCGGGATGCAGAGGCTCAAGAGAGTGATGCAGAGGCTCAAGATAGTGATGCAGAGGCTACAGAGAGTGATGCAGATGCTTACGAAGGGAAATGCAAAGGCTCAAGAGAGGGATGTAGAGGCTCAAGGGAGTGATGCAGAGGCTAAAGAGAGTGATGCAGAGGCTCAAGAGAGGGATGCAGAGGATCAAGAGAGTGATGCAGAGGCTCAAGAGAGAGATGCAGAGGATCAAGAGAGGGATTCAGAGGCTCAAGAGAGGGATGCAGAGGCTTAAGAGAGTGATGCAGAGGCTGAAGAGATTTTTGCAGAGGCTCAAGAGAGGGATGCAGAGGCTTAAGAGAGTGATGCAGAGGCTTAAGAGAGGGATGCAGAGGCTCAAGAGAGGATGCAGAAGCTCAAGAGAGGGATGCAATGGCTCAAGAGAAGGATGCAGAGGCTCAAGTGAGGGATGCAGTGGCACAATAAAGGGATGCAGGGGTTTAAGAGAGTGATGCAGAGGCTCAAGAGAGGGATGCAGAGGCTCATAAGAGGGATGCAGGCGTTCAAGAGAGAGATGCAAAGGCTCATGAAAGGGATGCCGAGGCTTAAGAAAGGGATGCAGAGGCTCAAAAGAGGGATGCAGAGGGTTAAAAGGGTGATGCAGAGGCTCAAGAGAGTGATGCAGAGGCTCAATAGAGGGATGCAGGGGCTCAAGAGAGTGATGGAGAGGCTCAAGGGAGTGATTCAGAGGTTTATGGGAGTGATGCAGAGGCTTACGACAGTGATGCAGAGGCTCAAGAGAGGGATGGAGGGGCTCAAGAGAGTGATTGGGAGGCTTAAGAGAGTGATGCAGAGGCTCAAGAGAGGGATGTAGATTCTCAAGGGAGTGATGCAGATGCTTAAGAGAGGGATGCAGAGGCTCAAGAGAGGGATGAAGAGGCTCAAGGGAGTGATGCAGAAGCTCAAGAGAGTGATGCAGAGGCTCAAGCGAGGGATGCAGAAGCTAAACAGAGTGATTCAGAGGCATACGAGAGTGATGCAGAGGCTTAAGAGAGTGATGCAGAGGCTTAAGAGAGGGATGAAGAAACTCAAGAGAGGAATGCAGAGGCTCAAGAGAGGTATACAGGGGCTCAAGAGAGGGATGCAGAAGCTCAAGTGAGGGAAGCAGAGGCACAAGAGAGGGATGCAGAGGCTCTTGTGAGTGACGCAGAGGCTCAAGAGAGGGATGCAGAGGCTTAGGAGAGTGATGCAAAGGCTCAAGTGAGGAATGCAGAATCTCATGAGAAGGATTCAGGAGTTCAAGAGAGGGATGCAGAAGCTCAAGAGAAGGATGCAGAGGCTAAAGTGAGGGATGAAGAGGGACAAGAGAGGGATGCAGAGGCTCTTGAGAGTGATGCAGAGGCTCAGGAGTGTGATTCAGAGGCTCAGGAGAGGGATGCAGAGGCTCAAGAGAGGTATGCAGAGGCTCTTGTGAGTGACGCAGAGGCTCAAGAAAGGGATGCAGAGGCTAAAGTGAGGGATGAAGATTCACATGAGAGGGATGCAGAGGCTCTTGACAGTGATGCAGAGGCTCAAGAGAGGGATCCAGAGGCTCAAGAGAGTGATTCAGAGGCTTACGAGAGTGATGCAGAGGCTTAAGAGAGTGATGCAGAGGCTTAAGAAAGTGATGCAGAGGCTCAAAAGAGGGAGGCTTAAAAGGGTGATGCAGAGGCTCAAGAGAGGGATGCAGGGCCTGAAGAGAGGGATGTAGAGGCTCAAGAGAGTGATGCAGAGTTTTAAGAGAGTGATGCAGAGGCTGAAGAGAGTGTTGCAGAGGCTTAAGTGCAGGATGCAGAGGCTCAAGAGAGTGATGCAGAGGCTCAAGATAGTGATGCAGAGGCTACAGAGAGTGATGCAGATGCTTACGAGAGGGATGCAGAGGCTCAAGAGAGGGATGTTGAGGCTCAAGGGAGCGATGCAGAGGCTAAAGAGAATGATGCAGAGGCTCAAGAGAGGGATGCAGAGGATCAAGAGAGTGATGCAGAAGCTCAAGAGAGAGATGCAGAGGATCAAGAGAGGGATTCAGAGGCTCAAGAGAGGGATGCAGAGGCTTTAGAGAGTGATGCAGAGGCTGAAGAGATTTTTGCAGAGGCTCAAGAGAGGGATGCAGAGGCTTAAGAGAGTGATGCAGAGGCTTAAGAGAGGGATGCAGAGGCTCAAGAGACGGATGCAGAGGCTCAAGAGAGGGATGCAATGGCTCAAGAGAGGGATGCAGAGGCTCAAGTGAGGGATGCAGAGGCACAATAAAGGGATGCAGAGGCTTAAGAGAGTGATGCAGAGGCTCAGGAGAGGGATGCAGAGGCTCATAAGAGGGATGCAGGAGTTCAAGAGAGAGATGCAAAGGCTCATGAAAGGGATGCCGAGGCTTAAGAAAGGGATGCAGAGGCTCAAAAGAGGGATGCAGAGGGTTAAAAGGGTGATGCAGAGGCTCAAGAGAGTGATGCAGAGGCTCAAAAGAGGGATGCAGAAGCTAAACAGAGTGATTCAGAGGCTTACGAGAGTGATGCAGAGGCTTAAGAGAGTGATGCAGAGGCTTAAGAGAGGGATGAAGAAACACAAGAGAGGGATGCAGAGGCTCAAGAGAGGTATGCAGGGGCTCAAGAGAGGGATGCAGAAGCTCAAGTGAGGGGAGCAGAGGCACAACAGAGGGATGCAGAGGCTCTTGTGAGTGACGCAGAGGCTCAAGAGAGGGATGCAGAGGCTTAGGAAAGTGATGCAAAGGCTCAAGTGAGGAATGCAGAATCTCATGAGAAGGATGCAGGAGTTCAAGAGAAGGATGCAGAGGCTCAAGTGAAGGATGCAGAGGCTAAAGTGAGGGATGAAGAGGCACAAGAGAGGGATGCAGAGGCTCTTGAGAGTGATGCAGAGGCTAAGGAGAGGGATGCCGAGGCTCAGGAGAGGGATGCAGAGGATCAAGAGAGTGATGCAGAGGCTCAAGAGAGAGATGCAGAGGATGAAGAGAGGGATTCAGAGGCTCAAGAGAGGGATGCAGAGGCATAAGAGAGTAATGCAGAGGCTGAAGAGATTTTTGCAGAGGCTCAATAGAGGGATGCAGAGGCTTAGGAGAGTGATGCAGAGGCTGAAGAGATTTTTGCAGAGGCTCAAGAGAGGGATGCAGAGGCTTAAGAGAGTGATGCAGAGGCTTAAGAGAGGGATGTAGAGGCTCAAGAGACGGATGCAGAGGCTCAAGAGAGGGATGCAATGGCTCAAGAGAGGGATACAGAGGCTCAAGTGAGGGATGCAGAGGCACAATAAAGGGATGTAGAGTCTTAAGAGAGTGATGCAAAGGCTCACGAAAGGGATGCAGAGGCTTAAGAAAGGGATGCAGAGGCTCAGAAGAGGGATGCAGAGGGTTAAAAGGGTGATGCAGAGGCTCAAGAGAGTGATGCAGAGGCTCAATAGAGGGATGCAGGGGCTCAAGAGAGTGATGTTGAGGCTCAAGGGAGTGATTCAGAGGTTTACGGGAGTGATGCAGAGGCTTAAGAGAGTGATGCAGAGGATTACGAGAGTGATGCAGAGGCTTAAGACAGTGATGCAGAAGCTCAAGAGAGGGATGGAGGGGCTCAAGAGAGTGATTCAGAGGCTTACGAGAGTGATGCAGAGGCTCAAGAGAGGGATGTAGAGGCTCAAGGGAGTGATGCAGATGCTTAAGAGAGGGATGCAGAGACTCAAGAGAGGGATGTAGAGGCTCAAGGGAGTGATGCAGAGGCTGAAGAGAGTGATGCAGAGGCTCAAGAGAGGGATGCAGAGGCTTACGAGAGTGATACAGAGGCTCAAGAGAGGGATGCAGAAGCCAAACAGAGTGATTCAGAGGCTTACGAGAGTGATGCAGAGGCTTAAGAGAGTGATGCAGAGGCTTAAGAGAGGGATGAAGAAACTCAAGAGAGGGATGCAGAGGCACAAGAGAGGTATGCAGAAGCTAAACAGAGTGATTCAGGTATCACGATATGTGATTTGGCCATCAAATCTCTTAATTTCGCATAATATTGCATTTTAAGCAAGTTTTCTTGCATTTTGTTTCGTACGAAAAATCATCGAATTTAGCAATATTTTGACGTGTATCATCTCCTTTTCCTTTATGTGATTTCAACAAAATATCATCGAATTAGGCAATATTTTGCCGTTTTTCCACGTTTCTGTGAATTTTCAGTCTATGGTTATTAATTCATTATATATACGATAAAAATGATGCAAACACATAATTGATTAGATAATAACCTTAAATACTTCATTTTCAATCATCTATTTGTTTCTCGTTAAAATACTGAGTAAGATATTGAAAAGGGAAGAAGTTCGGTTTTTATTGCATATATCGACGTTTCAGCCTGATTAGAGCGGTTTTACGTGTACATCTTCCCTCGTTAATATAAACGGAAAATCAAGAACACTATAGTTAATTCTAATGAAAACACATTGGTTTTATCATTTGTATTGGAAACAACACTGTCATGTCTTTTCTTGGATCTAAATAATACGAAACCTCGCTCTATGATTTGAAGTTAAAATCCTCAAATATGGTAAAATAGTGACTTTTTTCACGTTTTTCATGTAGTTTGATATTACGTAAATATATTCATTTTTACCAATATTTCGAAACTATTTCATGTAGTATCACGATATGTGATTTGGCCTTCAAATCTCAGAATTTCGCATAATATTGCATTTTAAGCAAGTTTTCTTGCATTTTGTTTCGTACGCAAAATCTTCGAATTTAGCAATATTTTGACGTGTATCATCTCCTTTTCCTTTATGTGATTTAAACAAAATATCGAATAAGGCAATATTTTGCCGTTTTTCCACGTTTTTGTGAATTTTCAATCTATGGGTATTAATTCTTTATATATACGATAAAAATTATGCAAACACATATTTGATTAGATAATAACCTTAAATACTTCATTTTCAATCATCTATTTGTTTCTAGTTAAAATACTGAGCAAGATATTGAAAAGGGGAGAAGATCGGTTTTTATTGCATATATCGACGTTTCAGCCGGATTAGAGCGGTTTTACGTGTACATCTTCCATCGGTAATATAAATGGAAAATCAGGAACATTTTAGTTAATTCTAATGAAAACACATTGTTTTTTATCATTTGTATTGGAAACAACATTGTCATATGTCTTTTCTTGGATCTAAATAATACGAAACCTCGCTCTATGATTTGAAGTTAAAATCCTCAAATATGGTAAAATAGTGACTTTTTTCACGTTTTTCATGTACTTTGATATTACGTAAATATATTCATTTTTACCAATATTTCGATACTATTCATGTAGTATCACGATATGTGATTTGGCCTATAAATCTCAGAATGTCGCATTATATTGCATTTTAAGCAAGTTTTCTTGCATTTTGTTTCGTACGAAAAATCATCGAATTTAGCAATATTTTGACGTTTATCATCCCCTTTTCCTGTATGTGATTTAAACAAAATATCATAGAATTAGGATATATTTTGCCTTTTTCCACGTTTCTGTGAATTTTCAGTTTATGGGTATTAATTCATTATATATACGATAAAAATGATGCAAACACATAAATGATTAGATAATAACTTTAAATACTTCATTTTCAATCATCTATTTGTTTCTCGTTAAAATACTGAGTAAGATATTGAAAAGGGGAGAAGTTCGGTTTTTATTGCATATATCGACGTTTCAGCCGGATTAGAGCGGTTTTACGTGTACATCTTCCATCGGTAATATAAATGAAAATCACGAACATTTTAGTTAATTCTAATGAAAACACATTGGTTTTATCATTTGTATTGGAAACAACATTGTCATATGTCTTTTCATGGATCTAAATAATACGAACCCTCACTCTATGATTTGAAGTTAAAATCCTCAAATATGGTAAAATAGTGACTTTTTCACGTTACTCATGTAGTTTGATATTACGTAAATATATTCATTATTACCAATATTTCGATGCTACTTCATGAAGTACCACGATATGTGATTTGGCCTTTAAATCTCAGAATGTCGCATTATATTGCATTTTAAGCAAGTTTTCTTGCATTTTGTTTCGTACGAAAAATGATCGAATTTAGCAATATTTTGACGTTTATCATCTCCTTTTTCTTTATGTGATTTAAACAAAATATCATCGAATTAGGCAATATTTTGCTGTTTTTCCAAGTTTTTGTGAATTTTCAGTCTATGGGTATATATACTATTCATTATATATACGATAAAAATGATGCAAACACATAATTGATTAGATAATAACCTTTAATAATTCATTTTCAATCATCTATTTGTTTCTCGTTAAAATACTGAGTAGGATATTGAAAAGGGGAGAAGTTCGGTTTTTATTGCATATATCGACGTTTCAGCCGGATTAGAGCGGTTTTACGTGCACATCTTCCATCGGTAATATAAACGGAAAATCAGGAACATTTTAGTTAATTCTAATGAAAACACATTGGTTTTATCATTTGTATTGGAAACAACATTGTCATATGTCTTTTCATTGATCTAAATAATACGAAACCTCACTCTATGATTTGAAGTTAAAATCCTCAAATATGGTAAAATAGTGACTTTTTCACGTTAATCATGTAGTTTGATATTACGTAAATATATTCATTATTACCAATATTTCGATGCTATTTCATGAAGTATCACGATATGTGATTTGGCCTTTAAATCTCAGAATGTCGCATTATATTGCATTTTAAGCAAGTTTTCTTGCATTTTGTTTCGTACGATAAATGATCGAATTTATCAATATTTTGACGTTTATCATCCCCTTTTCCTCTATGTGATTTAAACAAAATATCATCGAATTAGGCAATATTTTGCCGTTTTTCCACGTTTCCTTGAATTTTCAGTCTACGGGTATTAATTCATTATATATACGATAAAAATGATGCAAACACATAATTGATTAGATAATAACATTAAATACTTCATTTTCAATCATCTATTTGTTTCCCGTTAAAATACTGAGTAAGATATTGAAAAGGGGAGAAGTTCGGTTTTTATTGCATGTATCGACGTTTCAGCCGGATTAGAGCGGTTTTACGTGTACATCTTCCATCGGTAATATAAACGGAAAATCAGTAACATTTTAGTTAATTCTAATGAAAACACATTTATTTTTATCGTTTGTATTGGAAACAACATTGTCATATGTCTTTTCATGGATCTAAATAATACGAATCTCACTCTATGGTTTGAAGTTAAAATCCTCAAATATGATAAAATAGTGACTTTTTCACGTTAATCATGTAGTTTGATATTACGTAAATATATTCATTATTACCAATATTTCGATGCTATTTCATGAAGTATCACGATATGTGATTTGGCCTTTAAATCTCAGAATGTCGCATTATATTGCATTTTAAGCAAGTTTTCTTGCATTTTGTTTCCTACGAAAAATGATCGAATTTAGCAATATTTTGACGTTTATCATCCCCTTTTCCTCTATGTGATTTAAACAAAATATCATCGAATTAGGCAATATTTTGCCGTTTTTCCACGTTTCTGTGAATTTTCAGTCAATGGGTATTAATTCATTATATATACGATAAAAATGATGCAAACACATAATTGAAACAACATTGTCATATGTCTTTTCTTGGATCTAAATAATACGAAACCTCGCTCTATGATTTGAAGTTAAAATCGTCAAATATGGTAAAATAGTGACTTTTTTCACGTTTTTCATGTAGTTTGATATTACGTAAATATATTCATTATTACCAATATTTCGATGCTATTTCATGAAGTATCACGATATGTGATTTGGCCTTTAAATCTCAGAATGTCGCATTATATTGCATTTTAAGCAAGTTTTCTTGCATTTTGTTTCGTACGAAAAATCATCGAATTTAGCAATATTTTGACGTTTATCATCCCCTTTTCCTCTATGTGATTTAAACAAAATATCATCGAATTAGGCAATATTTTTCCGTTTTTCCACGTTTTTGTGAATTTTCAGTCTATGGGTATTAATTCATTATATATACGATAAAAATGAAGCAAACACATAATTGATTAGATAATAACCTTAATTACTTCATTTTCAATCATTTATTTGTTTCTCGTTAAAATACTGAGTAAGATATTGAAAAGGGGAGAAGTTCGGTTTTTATTGCATATATCGACGTTTCAGCCGGATTAGAGCGGTTTTACGTGTACATCTTCCATCGGTAATATATAAACAGAAAATCAAAAACATTTTAGTTAATTCTAATGAAAACACATTTATTTTTATCGTTTGTATTGGAAACAACATTGTCATATGTCTTTTCTTGGATCTAAATAATACGAAACCTCGCTCTATGATTTGAAGTTAAATTCCTCAAATATGGTTAAATAGTGACTTTTTTCACGTTTTTCAGGTTGTTTGATATTACTTAAATATATTCATTTTTACCAATATTTCGAAACTATTTCAAGTAGTATCAAGATATATGATTTGGCCTTCAAATCTCAGAATTTCGCATAATATTGCATTTTAAGCAAGTTTTCTTGCATTTTGTTTCGTACGAAAAATCGTCGAATTTAGCAATATTTTGACGTTTATCATCCCCTTTTCCTTTATGTGATTTAAACAAAATATCATCGAATAAAGCAATATTTTTTCGTTTTTCCACGTTTTTTGTGAATTTTCAGTTTATTGTTATTAATTCATTAAATATACGATAAAAATGATGCAAACACATAATTGATTAGAAATTTACCTTAAATACTTCATTTTCAATCAACCATTTGTTTCTCGTTAAAATACTGAGTTGGATATTGAAAAGGGGAGAAGTTCGGTTTTTATTGTATATATCGACGTTTCTGCCGGATTAGAGCGGTTTTACGTGTACATCTTCTATCAGTAATATAAACGGAAAATCAGGAACATTTTAGTTAATTCTAATGAAAACACATTGGTTTTATCATTTGTATTGGAAACAACATTGTCATATGTCTTTTCTTGGATCTAAATAATACGAAACCTCGCTCTATGATTTGAAGTTAAAATCCTCATATATGGTAAAATAGTGACTTTTTTCACGTTTTTCATGTAGTTTGATATTACGTAAATATATTCATTTTTAGCAATATTTCGATACTATTTCATGTAGTATCACGATATGTGATTTGGCCTTCATATCTCAGAATTTCGCATAATATTGCATTTTAAGCAAGTTTTCTTGCATTTTCTTTCGTAAGACAAATCATCGAATTTAGCAATATTTTGACGTTTATCATCTCCTTTTCCTTTATGTGATTTAAACAAAATATCATCGAATTAGGCAATATTTTGCTGTTTTTCCAAGTTTTTGTGAATTTTCAGTCTATGGGTATTAATTCATTATATATACGATAAAAATGATGCAAACACATAATTGATTAGATAATAACCTTTAATAATTCATTTTCAATCATCTATTTGTTTCTCGTTAAAATACTGAGTAAGATATTAAAAAGGGGAGAAGTTCGGTTTTTATTGCATATATCGACGTTTCAGCCGGATTAGAGCGGTTTTACGTGTATATCTTCCATCGGTAATATAAACGGAAAATCAGAAACATTTTAGTTAATTCTAATGAAAACACATTAGTTTTATCATTTGTATTGGAAACAACATTGTCATATGTCTTTTCTTGGATCTAAATAATACGAAACCTCGCTCTATGATTTGAAGTTAAAATCCTCATATATGGTAAAATAGTGACTTTTTTCACGTTTTTCATGTAGTTTGATATTACGTAAATATATTCATTTTTACCAATATTTCGATACTATTTCATGTAGTATCACGATATGTGATTTGGCCTTCAAATCTCAGAATTTCGCATAATATTGCATTTTAAGCAAGTTTTCTTGCATTTTGTTTCGTACGACAAATCATCGAATTTAGCAATATTTTGACGTTTATCATCTCCTTTTTCTTTATGTGATTTAAACAAAATATCATCGAATTAGGCAATATTTTGCTGTTTTTCCAAGTTTTTGTGAATTTTCAGTCTATGGGTATATATACTATTCATTATATATACGATAAAAATGATGCAAACACATAATTGATTAGATAATAACCTTTAATAATTCATTTTCAATCATCTATTTGTTTCTCGTTAAAATACTGAGTAAGATATTGAAAAGGGGAGAAGTTCGGTTTTTATTGCATATATCGACGTTTCAGCCGGATTAGAGCGGTTTTACGTGCACATCTTCCATCGGTAATATAAACGGAAAATCAGGAACATTTTAGTTAATTCTAATGAAAACACATTGGTTTTATCATTTGTATTGGAAACAACATTGTCATATGTCTTTTCATGGATCTAAATAATACGAAACCTCACTCTATGATTTGAAGTTAAAATCCTCAAATATGGTAAAATAGTGACTTTTTCACGTTAATCATGTAGTTTGATATTACGTAAATATATTCATTATTACCAATATTTCGATGCTATTTCATGAAGTATCACGATATGTGATTTGGCCTTTAAATCTCAGAATGTCGCATTATATTGCATTTTAAGCAAGTTTTCTTGCATTTTGTTTCGTACGATAAATGATCGAATTTATCAATATTTTGACGTTTATCATCCCCTTTTCCTCTATGTGATTTAAACAAAATATCATCGAATTAGGCAATATTTTGCCGTTTTTCCACGTTTCCTTGAATTTTCAGTCTATGGGTATTAATTCATTATATATACGATAAAAATGATGCAAACACATAATTGATTAGATAATAACATTAAATACTTCATTTTCAATCATCTATTTGTTTCTCGTTAAAATACTGAGTAAGATATTGAAAAGGGGAGAAGTTCGGTTTTTATTGCATGTATCGACGTTTCAGCCGGATTAGAGCGGTTTTACGTGTACATCTTCCATCGGTAATATAAACGGAAAATCAGTAACATTTTAGTTAATTCTAATGAAAACACATTTATTTTTATCGTTTGTATTGGAAACAACATTGTCATATGTCTTTTCATGGATCTAAATAATACGAAACCTCACTCTATGGTTTGAAGTTAAAATCCTCAAATATGATAAAATAGTGACTTTTTCACGTTAATCATGTAGTTTGATATTACGTAAATATATTCATTATTACCAATATTTCGATGCTATTTCATGAAGTATCACGATATTGATTGGCCCTTTAAATCTCAGAATGTCGCATTATATTGCATTTTAAGCAAGTTTCTTGCATTTTGTTTCCTACGAAAAATGATCGAATTTAGCAATATTTTGACGTTTATCATCCCCTTTTCCTCTATGTGATTTAAACAAAATATCATCGAATTAGCAATATTTTGCCGTTTTTCCACGTTTCTGTGAATTTTCAGTCAATGGGTATTAATTCATTATATATACGATAAAAATGATGCAAACACATAATTAAACAACATTGTCATATGTCTTTTCTTGGATCTAAATAATACGAAAACCTCGCTCTATGATTTGAAGTAAAAATCGTCAAATATGGTAAAATAGTGACTTTTTTTCACGTTTTTCATGTAGTTTGATATACGTAATATATTCATTATTACCAATATTTCGATGCTATTTCATGAAGTATCACGATATGTGATTTGGCCTTTAAATATCAAATGTCGCATTAATTGCATTTTAAGCAAGTTTTCTTGCATTTTGTTTCGTACGAAAAATCATCGAATTTAGCAATATTTTGACGTTTATCATCCCCTTTTCCTTTATGTGATTTAAACAAAATATCATCGAATAAAGCAATATTTTTCGTTTTTCCACGTTTTTGTGAATTTTCAGTTTATTGTTATTAATTCATTAAATATACGATAAAAATGATGCAAACACATAATTGATTAGAAATTTAGCTTAAATACTTCATTTTCAATCAACCATTTGTTTCTCGTTAAAATACTGAGTTGGATATTGAAAAGGGGAGAAGTTCGGTTTTTATTGTATATATCGACGTTTCAGCGGATTAGAGCGGTTTTACGTGTACATCTTCCATCGGTAATATAAACGGAAAATCAGAAACATTTTAGTTAATTCTAATGAAACACATTGGTTTTATCATTTGTATTGGAAACAACATTGTCATATGTCTTTTCATGGATCTAAATAATACGAAACCTCGCTCTATGATTTTTAAGTTAAAATCCTCAAATATGGTAAAATAGTGACTATTTCACGTTAATCATGTAGTTTGATATTACGTAAATATATTCATTATTACCAATATAACGATGCTATTTCATGAAGTATCACGATATGTGATTTGGCCTTTAAATCTCTGAATGTCGCATTATATTGCATTTTAAGCAAGTTTTCTTGCATTTTGTTTCGTACGAAAAATGATCAAATTTAGCAATATTTTGACGTTTATCATCCCCTTTTCCTCTATGTGATTTAAACAAAATATCATTGAATTAGGCAATATTTTGCCGTTTTTCCACGTTTCTGTGAATTTTCAGTCTATGGGTATTAATTCATTATATATACGATAAAAATGATGCAAACACATAATTGATTAGATAATAACCTTAAATACTTCATTTTCAATCATCTATTTGTTTCTCGTTAAAATACTGAGTAAGATATTGAAAAGGGGAGAAGTTCGGTTTTTATTGCATATATCAACGTTTCAGCCGGATTAGAGCGGTTTTACGTGTACTTCCATCGGTAATATATAAACAGAAAATCAAAAACATTTTAGTTAATTCTAATGAAAACACATTTATTTTTATCGTTTGTATTGGAAACAACATTGTCATATGTCTTTTCTTGGATCTAATAATACGAAACCTCGCTCTATGATTTGAAGTTAAATTCCTCAAATATGGTTAAATAGTGACTTTTTTCACGTTTTTCAGGTTGTTTGATATTACTTAAATATATTCATTTTTACCAATATTTCGATACTATTTCATGTAGTATCAAGATATATGATTTGGCCTTCAAATCTCAGAATTTCGCATAATATTGCATTTTAAGCAAGTTTTCTTGCATTTTGTTTCGTACGACAAATCATCGAATTTAGCAATATTTTGACGTTTATCATCTCCTTTTCCTTTATGTGATTTAAACAAAATATCATCGAATTAGGCAATATTTTGCTGTTTTCCAAGTTTTTGTGAATTTTCAGTCTATGGGTATTAATTCATATATATACGATAAAAATGATTCAAACACATAATTGATTAGATAATAACCTTAAATAATTCATTTTCAATCATCTATTTGTTTCTCGTTAAAATACTGAGTAAGATATTGAAAAGGGGAGAAGTTCGGTTTTTATTGCATATATCGACGTTTCAGCCGGATTAGAGCGGTTTTACGTGTACATCTTCCATCGGTAATATAAACGGAAAATCAGGAACATTTTAGTTAATTCTAATGAAAACACATTGGTTTTATCATTTGTATTGGAAACAACATTGTCATATGTCTTTTCATGGATCTAAATAATACGAAACCTCACTCTATGATTTGAAGTTAAAATCCTTAAATATGGTAAAATAGTGACTTTTTCACGTTAATCATGTAGTTTGATATTACGTAAATATATTCATTATTACCAATATTTCGATGCAATTTCATGAAGTACCACGATATGTGATTTGGCCTTTAAATCTCAGAATGTCGCATTATATTGCATTTTAAGCAAGTTTCTTGCATTTTGTTTCGTACGAAAAATGATCGAATTTAGCAATATTTGACGTTTATCATCCCCTTTTCCTCTATGTGATTTAAAAAAATATCATCGAATTAGGCAATATTTTGCTGTTTTTCCAAGTTTTTGTGAATTTTCAGTCTATGGGTATTAATTCATTATATATACGATAAAATGATGCAAACACATAATTGATTAGATAATACCTTAAATACTTCATTTCATCATCTATTTGTTTCTCGTTAAAATACTGAGTAAGATATTGAAAAGGGGAGAAGTACGGTTTTCATTGCATATATCGACGTCTCAGCCGGACTAGAGCGGTTTTACGTGTACATCTTCCATCGGTAATATAAACGGAAAATCAGTAACGTTTTAGTTAATTCTAATGAAAACACATTTATTTTATCGTTTGTATTGGAAACAACATTGTCATATGTCTTTTCATGGATCTAAATAATACGAAACCTCACTCTATGGTTTGAAGTTAAAATCCTCAAATATGATAAAATAGTGACTTTTCACGTTAATCATGTAGTTTGATATACGTAAATATATTCATTATTACCAATATCGATGCTATTTCATGAAGTATCACGATATGTGATTTTGGCCTTTAAATCTCAGAATGTCGCATTATATTGCATTTTAAGCAAGTTTCTTGCATTTTGTTTCGTACGAAAAATCATCGAATTTAGCAATATTTTGACGTTTATCATTCCCTTTTCCTCTATGTGATTTAAACAAAATATCATCGAATTAGGCAATATTTTTCCGTTTTCCACGTTTTGTGAATTTTTAGTCTATGGGTATTAATTCATTATATATACGATAAAAATGATGCAAACACATAATTGATTAGATAATAACCTTAAATACTTCATTTTCAATCATCTATTTGTTTCTCGTTAAAATACTGAGTAAGATATTGAAAAGGGGAGAAGTTCGGTTTTATTGCATATATCGACGTTTCAGCCGGATTAGAGCGTTTTACGTGTACATCTTCCATCGGTAATATATAAACAGAAAATCAAAAACATTTTAGTTAATTCAAATGAAAACACATTTATTTTTATCGTTTGTATTGGAAACAACATTGTCATATGTCTTTTCTTGGATCTAAATAATACGAAACCTCGCTCTATGATTTGAAGTTAAAATCGTCAATATGGTAAAATAGTGACTTTTTTCACGTTTTTCATGTAGTTTGATATTACGTAAATATATTCATTTTTACCAATATTCGATACTATTTCATGTAGTATCACGATATGTGATTTGGCCTTCAAATCTCAGAATTTCGCATATATTGCATTTTAAGCAAGTTTTCTTGCATTTTGTTCGTACGACAAATCATCGAATTTAGCAATATTTTGACGTATATCATCTCCTTTTCCTTTATGTGATTTAAACAAAATATCATCGAATTAGGCAATATTTTGCTGTTTTTCCAAGTTTTTGTGAATTTCAGTCTATAGGTTCATAATATATACGATAGAAATGATGCAAACACATAATTGATTAGATAATAACCTTAAATAATTCATTTTCAATCATCTATTTGTTTCTCGTTAAAATACTGAGTAAGATATTGAAAAGGGAGAAGTTCTGTTTTTATTGCATATATCGACGTTCCAGCCGGATTAGAGCGGTTTTACGTGTACATCTTCCATCGGTAATATAAACGGAAAATCAGGAACATTTTAGTTAATTCTAATGAAAACACATTGTTTTATCATTTGTATTGGAAACACATTGTCATATGTCTTTTCATGGATCTAAATAATACGAAACCTCACTCTATGATTTGAAGTTAAAATCCTCAAATATGGTAAAATAGTGACTTTTTTCATGTAGTATCACGATATGTGATTTGGCCTTCAAATCTCAGAATTTCGCATAATATTGCATTTTAAGCAAGTTTTCTTGCATTTTGTTTCGTACGAAAAATCTTCGCATTGAGCAATATTTTGACGTTTATCATCCTTTTCCTTATGGATTTAAACAAAATATCATCGAATTAGGCAATATTTTGCCGTTTTTCCACGTTTTTGTGAATTTTCAGTCTTTGGGTATTAATTCATTATATATACGATAAAAGTGATGCAAAACATAATTGATTAGATAATAACCTTAAATACTTCATTTCAATCATCTATTTGTTTCTCGTTAAAATACTGAGTAAGATATTGAAAAGGGGAGAAGTTCGGTTTTTATTGCATATATCGACGTTTCAGCCGGATTAGAGCGGTTTACGTGTACATCTTCCATCGGTAATATAAACGGAAAATCAGGAACATTTAGTTAATTCTAATGAAAACACATTGGTTTTATCATTTGTATTGGAAACAACATTGTCATATGTCTTTTCATGGATCTAAATAATACGAAACCTCACTCTATGATTTGAAGTTAAATCCTCAAATATGGTAAAATAGTGACTTTTTCACGTTAATCATGTAGTTTGATATTACGTAAATATATCATTATTACCAATATTTCGATGCTATTTCATGAAGTACCACGATATGTGATTTGGCCTTTAAATCTCAGAATGTCGCATTATAATTGCATTTTAAGCAAGTTTTCTTGCATTTTGTTTCGTACGAAAAATGATCGAATTTAGCAATATTTTGACGTTTATCATCCCCTTTTATCTATGTGATTTAAACAAAATATCATCGAATTAGGCAATATTTTGCCGTTTTTCCACGTTTCTGTGAATTTTCAGTCTATGGGTATTAATTCATTATATATACGATAAAAATGATGCAAACACATAATTGATTAGATAATAACCTTAAATACTTCATTTTCAATCATCTATTTGTTTCTCGTTAAAATACTGAGTAAGATATTGAAAGGGGAGATGTTCGGTTTTTATTGCATATATCGACGTTTCAGCCGGATAAGAGCGGTTTTACGTGTACATCTTCCATCGTAATATAAACGGAAAATCAGAACATTTTAGTTAATTCTAATGAAAACACATTTATTTTTATCGTTTGTATTGGAAACAACATTGTCATATGTCTTTTCATGGATCTAAATAATACGAAACCTCACTCTATGGTTTGAAGTTAAAATCCTCAAATATGATAAATAGTGACTTTTTCACGTTAATCATGTAGTTTGTTATTACGTAAATATATTCATTATTACCAATATTTCGATGCTATTTCATGAAGTACCACGATATGTGATTTGGCATTTAAATCTCAGAATGTCGCATTAATATTGCATTTAAGCAAGTTTTCTTGCATTTTGTTTCGTAAAAATGATCGAATTTAGCAATATTTTGACGTTTATCATCCCCTTTTCCTCTATGTGATTTAAACAAAATATCATCGAATTAGGCAATATTTTGCCGTTTATCCACGTTTCTGTGTATTTTCAGTCTATGGGTATTAATTAATTATATTTACGATAAAAATGATGCAAACACATAATTGATTAGATAATAACCTTAAATATTTCATTTTCAATCATCTATTTGTTTCTCGTTAAAATACTGAGTAAGATATTGAAAAGGGGAGAAGTTCGGTTTTTATTGCATATATCGACGTTTCAGCCGGATTAGAGCGGTTTTACGTGTACATCTTCCATCGGTTATATAAACAGAAAATCAAAAACATTTAGTTAATTCTAATGAAAACACATTTATTTTTATCGTTTGTATTGGAAACAACATTGTCATATGTCTTTTCTTGGATCTAAATAATACGAAACCTCGCTGTATGATTTGAAGTTAAATTCCTCAAATATGGTTAAATAGTGACTTTTTTCACGTTTTTCAGGTTGTTTGATATTACGTAAATATATCATTTTTACCAATATTTCGATACTATTTCATGTAGTATCACGATATGTGATTTGCCTTCAATCTCAGAATTTCGCATAATATTGCATTTTAAGCAAGTTTTCTTGCATTTTGTTTCGTACGACAAATCATCGAATTTAGCAATTTTGACGTTTATCATCTCCTTTTCCTTTATGTGATTTAAACAAAATATCATCGAATTAGGCAATATTTTGCTGTTTTCCACGTTTTTGTGAATTTCAGTCTATGGGTATTAATTCATTATATATACGATAAAAATGATGCAAACACATAATTGATTAGATAATAACCTTAAATATTCATTTTCAATCATCTATTGTTTCTCGTTAAAATACTGAGTAAGATATTGAAAAGGGGAGAAGTTCGGTTTTTATTGCATATATCGACGTTTCAGCCGGATTAGAGCGGTTTTACGTGTACATCTTCCATCGGTAATATAAACGGAAAATCAGGAACATTTTAGTTAATTCTAATGAAAAACACATTGGTTTTTATCATTTGTATTGGAAACAACATTGTCATATGTCTTTTCTTGGATCTAATAATACGAAACCTCGCTCTATGATTTGAAGTAAAATCCTCAAATATGGTAAATAGTGACTTTTTCACGTTAATCATGTAGTTTGATATTACGTAAATATATTCATTTTTACCAATATTTCGATGCTATTTCATGTAGTATCACGATATGTGATTTGGCCTTTAAATCTCAGAATTTCGCATATATTGCATTTTAAGCAAGTTTTCTTGCATTTTGCTTTCGTACGAAAATGATCGAATTTAGCAATATTTTGACGTTTATCATCTCCTTTTCCTCTCATGTGATTTAACAAAATATCATCGAATTAGGCAATATTTTGCGTTTTTCCACGTTTCTGTGAATTTTCAGTCTATGGGTAGTAATTCATTATATATACGATAAAAATGATGCAAACACATAATTGATTAGATAATAACCTTAAATACTTCATTTTCAATCATCCTATTTGTTTCTCGTTAAAATACTTGAGTAAGATATTGAATAGCGGGAGAAGTTCGGTTTTTATGCATATATCGACGTTTCAGCCGGATTAGAGCGGTTTTACGTATAACATCTTCCATCGGTAATATAAACGGAAAATCAGGAACATTTTAGTTAATTCTAATGAAAACACATTGATTTTTATCATTTGTATTGGAAACAACATTGTCATATGTCTTTTCTTGGATCTAAATAATACGAAACCTCGCTCTATGATTTGAAGGTAAAATCCTCAATATGTTAAAATAGTAACTTTTTTCACGTTAATCATGTAGTTTGATATTACGCAAATATATTCATTTTTACCAATATTCCGATAATATTTCATGTTGTATCACGATATGTGATTTGCCCTTCAAATCTCAGAATTTCGCGTAATATTGCATTTAAGCAAGTTTTCTTGCATTTTGTTTCGTACGAAAAAATCATCGAATTTAGCAATATTTTGACGTTTATCATCTCCTTTTCCTTCATGTGATTTAAACAAAATATCATCGAATTAGGCAATATTTTGCCGTTTTTCCACGTTTTTGTGAATTTTCAGTCCATAGATATTAATTCATATATATACGAAAAAAATGATGCAAACACATAATTGATTAGATAATAACCTTAAATACTTCATTTTCAATCATCTATTTGTTTCTCGTTAAAATACTGAGTAAGATGTTGAAAAGGGGAGAAGTTCGGTTTTTATTGCATATATCGACGTTTCAGCCGGATTAGAGCGGTTTTACGTGTACATCTTCCCTCGTTAATATAAACGGAAAATCAAGAACATTATAGTTAGTTCTAATGAAAACACATTGTTTTTTATCATTTGTATTGGAAACAACATTGTCATATGTCTTTTCTTGGAACTAAATAATACAGAAACCTCGCTCTATGATTTGAAGTTAAAATCCTCAAATATGGTTATATAGTGACTTTTTTCACGTTTTTCATGTAGTTTGATATTACGTAAATATATTAATTTTTACCAATATTTCGATACTATTTCATGTAGTATCACGATATGTGATTTGGCCTTGAAATCTCAGAATTTCATAATATTGCATTTTAAGCAAGTTTTCTTGCATTTTGTTTCGTACGAAAAATCATCGAATTTAGCAATATTTTGACGTTTATCATCCCCTTTTCCTTCATGTGATTTAAACAAAATATCATCGAATTAGGCAATATTTTGCCGTTTTCCACGTTTTTGTGAATTTTCAGTCCATGGGTAATAATTCATATATATACGATAAAAATGATGCAAACACATAATTGATTAGATAATAACCTTAAATACTTCATTTTCAATCATCTATTTGTTTCTCGTTAAAATACTGAGTAAGATGTTGAAAAGGGGAGAAGTTCGGTTTTTATTGCATATATCGACGTTTCAGCCGGATTAGAGCGGTTTACGTGTACATCTTCCCTCGTTAATATAAACGGAAAATCAGAACATTATAGTTAATTCTAATGAAAACACATTGTTTTTTATCATTTGTATTGGAAACAACATTGTCATATGTCTTTTCTTGGATCTAAATAATACGAAACCTCGCTCTATGATTCTAAGTTATAATCCTCAAATATGGTTAAATAGTGACTTTTTTCACGATTTTCATGTAGTTTGATATTACGCAAATATATTCATTTTTACCAATATTTCGATACTATTTCATGTAGTATCACGATATGTGATTTGGCCTTCAAATCTCAGAATTTCGCATAATATTGCATTTTAAGCAATTTTCCTTGCATTTTGTTTCGTACGAAAAATCATCGAATTTAGCAATATTTTGACGTTTATCATCCCCTTTTCCTTTATTTGATTCAAACAAAATATCATCGAATTAGGCAATATTTTGCCGTTTTTTCCACGTTTTTTTGAATTTTCAGTCTTTGGGTATTAATTCATTATATATACGATAAAAATGATGCAAACACATAATTGATTAGATAATAACCTTAAATACTTCATTTTCAATCAACTATTTGTTTCTCGTTAAAATACTGAGTAAGATATTGAAAAGGGGAGAAGTTCTGTTTTTATTGCATATATCGACGTTTCAGCCGGAATTGAGCGGTTTTACGTGTACATCTTCCACCAGTAATATAAACGTAAAATCAGGAACATTTTAGTTAATTCTAATGAAAACACATTGATTTTTATCATTTGTATTGGAAACAACATTGTCATATGTCTTTTCTTGGATCTAAATAATACGAAATCTCGCTCTATGATTCCAAGTTATAATCCTCAAATATGGTTAAATAGTGACTTTTTTCACGATTTTCATGTAGTTTGATATTACGTATATATATTCATTTTTACCAATATTTCGATACTATTTCATGTAGTATCACGATATGTGATTTGGCCTTCAAATCTCAGAATTTCGCATAATATTGCATTTTAAGCAAGTTTTCTTGCATTTTGCTTCGTACGAAAAATCATCGAATTTAGCAATATTTTAACGTTTATCATCTCCTTTTCCTTCATGTGATTTAAACAAAATATCATCGAATTAGGCAATATTTTGCCGTTTTCCACGTTTTTGTGAATTTTCCCTCCATGGGTATTAATTCATATATATATACGATAAAAATGATGCAAATACATAATTGATTAGATAATAACCTTAAATACTTCATTTTCAATCACCTATTTGTTTCTCGTTAAAATACTGAGTAAGATGTTGAAAAGGGGAGAAGTTCGGTTTTTATTGCATATATCGACGTTTCAGCCGGATTAGAGCGGTTTTACGTATACATCTTCCCTCGTTAATATAAACGGAAAATCAAGAACATTATAGTTAATTCTAATGAAAACACATTGTTTTTTATCATTTGTATTGGAAACAACATTGTCATATGTCTTTTCTTGGAACTAAATAATACGAAACCTCGCTCTATGATTTGAAGGTAAAATCCTCAAATATGGTAAAATAGTGACATTTTCACGTTAATCATGTAGTTTGATATTACGCAAATATATTCATTTTTACCAATATTTCGATACTATTTCATGTAGTATCACGATATGTGATTTGGCTTTCAAATCTCAGAATTTCGCATAATATTGCATTTTAAGCAAGTTTCCTTGCATTTTGTTTCGTACGAAAAATCATCGAATTTAGCAATATTTTGACGTTTATTATCCCCTTTTCCTTTATTTGATTTAAACAAAATATTATCGAATTAGGCAATATTTTGCCGTTTTTCCACGTTTTTGTGAATTTTCAGTCTATGGGTATTAATTCATTATATATACGATAAAAATGATGCAAACACATAATTGATTAGATAATAACCTTAAATACTTCATTTTCAATCAACTATTTGTTTCTCGTTAAAATACTGAGTAAGATATTGAAAAGGGGAGAAGTTCTGTTTTTATTGCATATATCGACGTTTCACCCGGAATAGAGCGGTTTTACGTGTACATCTTCCATCAGTAATATAAACGTAAAATCAGGAACATTTTAGTTAATTCTAATGAAAACACATTGATTTTTATCATTTGTATTGGAAACAACATTGTCATATGTCTTTTCTTGGATCTAAATAATACGAAACCTCGCTCTATGATTCCAAGTTATAATCCTCAAATATGGTTAAATAGTGACTTTTTTCACGATTTTCATGTAGTTTGATATTACGTATATATATTCATTTTTACCAATATATCGATACTATTTCATGTAGTATCACGATATGTGATTTGGCCTTCAAATCTCAGAATTTCGCATAATATTGCATTTTAAGCAAGTTTTCTTGCATTTTGCTTCGTACGAAAAATCATCGAATTTAGCAATATTTTAACGTTTATCATCTCCTTTTCCTTCATGTGATTTAAACAAAATATCATCGAATTAGGCAATATTTTGCCGTTTTCCACGTTTTTGTGAATTTTCCCTCCATGGGTAATGATTCATATATATATACGATAAAAATGATGCAAACACATAATTGATTAGATAATAACCTTAAATACTTCATTTTCAATCACCTATTTGTTTCTCGTTAAAATACTGAGTAAGATATTGAATAGGGGAGAAGTTCGGTTTTTATTGCATATATCGACGTTTCAGCCGGATTAGAGCGGTTTTACGTATACATCTTCCATCGGTAATATAAACGGAAAATCAGGAACATTTTAGTTAATTCTAATGAAAACACATTGATTTTTATCATTTGTATTGGAAACAACATTGTCATATGTCTTTTCTTGGAACTAAATAATACGAAACCTCGCTCTATGATTTGAAGGTAAAATCCTCAAATATGGTAAAATAGTGACATTTTCACGTTAATCATGTAGTTTGATATTACGCAAATATATTCATTTTTACCAATATTTCGATACTATTTCATGTAGTATCACGATATGTGATTTGGCTTTCAAATCTCAGAATTTCGCATAATATTGCATTTTAAGCAAGTTTCCTTGCATTTTGTTTCGTACGAAAAATCATCGAATTTAGCAATATTTTGACGTTTATTATCCCCTTTTCCTTTATTTGATTTAAACAAAATATTATCGAATTAGGCAATATTTTGCCGTTTTTCCACGTTTTTGTGAATTTTCAGTCTATGGGTATTAATTCATTATATGTACGATAAAAATTATGCAAACACATAATTGATTAGATAATAACCTTAAATACTTCATTTTCAATCAACTATTTGTTTCTCGTTAAAATACTGAGTAAGATATTGAAAAGGGGAGAAGTTCTGTTTTTATTGCATATATCGACGTTTCACCCGGAATAGAGCGGTTTTACGTGTACATCTTCCATCAGTAATATAAACGTAAAATCAGGAACATTTTAGTTAATTCTAATGAAAACACATTGATTTTTATCATTTGTATTGGAAACAACATTGTCATATGTCTTTTCTTGGATCTAAATAATACGAAACCTCGCTCTATGATTCCAAGTTATAATCCTCAAATATGGTTAAATAGTGACTTTTTTCACGATTTTCATGTAGTTTGATATTACGTATATATATTCATTTTTACCAATATATCGATACTATTTCATGTAGTATCACGATATGTGATTTGGCCTTCAAATCTCAGAATTTCGCATAATATTGCATTTTAAGCAAGTTTTCTTGCATTTTGCTTCGTACGAAAAATCATCGAATTTAGCAATATTTTAACGTTTATCATCTCCTTTTCCTTCATGTGATTTAAACAAAATATCATCGAATTAGGCAATATTTTGCCGTTTTCCACGTTTTTGTGAATTTTCCCTCCATGGGTAATGATTCATATATATATACGATAAAAATGATGCAAACACATAATTGATTAGATAATAACCTTAAATACTTCATTTTCAATCACCTATTTGTTTCTCGTTAAAATACTGAGTAAGATATTGAATAGGGGAGAAGTTCGGTTTTTATTGCATATATCGACGTTTCAGCCGGATTAGAGCGGTTTTACGTATACATCTTCCATCGGTAATATAAACGGAAAATCAGGAACATTTTAGTTAATTCTAATGAAAACACATTGATTTTTATCATTTGTATTGGAAACAACATTGTCATATGTCTTTTCTTGGATCTAAATAATACGAAACCTCGCTCTATGATTTGAAGGTAAAATCCTCAAATATGTTAAAATAGTAACTTTTTCACGTTAATCATGTAGTTTGATATTACGCAAATATATTCATTTTTACCAATATTTCGATACTATTTCATGTAGTATCACGATATGTGATTTGGCTTTCAAATCTCAGAATTTTGCATAATATTGCATTTTAAGCAAGTTTCCTTGCATTTTGTTTCGTACGAAAAATCATCGAATTTAGCAATATTTTGACGTTTATTATCCCCTTTTCCTTTATTTGATTTAAACAAAATATTATCGAATTAGGCAATATTTTGCCGTTTTTCCACGTTTTTGTGAATTTTCAGTCTATGGGTATTAATTCATTATATATACGATAAAAATTATGCAAACACATAATTGATTAGATAATAACCTTAAATACTTCATTTTCAATCAACTATTTTTTCTCGTTAAAATACTGAGTAAGATATTGAAAAGGGGAGAAGTTCTGTTTTTATTGTATATATCGACGTTTCAGCCGGAATAGAGCGGTTTTACGTGTACATCTTCCATCGTTAATATAAACGGAAAATCAAGAACATTATAGTTAATTCTAATGAAAACACATTGTTTTTTATCATTTGTATTGGAAACAACATTGTCATATGTCTTTTCTTGGATGTAAATAATACGAAACCTCGCTCTATGATTTGAAGTTAAAATCCTCAAATATGGTTATATAGTGACTTTTTTCACGTTTTTCATGTAGTTTGATATTACGTAAATATATTCATTTTTACCAATATTTCGATACTATTTCATGTAGTATCACGATATGAGATTTGGCCTTGAAATCTTAGAATTTCATAATATTGCATTTTAAGCAAGTTTTCTTGCATTTTGTTTCGTACGAAAAATCATCGAATTTAGCAATATTTTGACGTTTATCATCCCCTTTTTCTTCATGTGATTTAAACAAAATATCATCGAATTAGGCAATATTTTGCCGTTTTCCACGTTTTTGTGAATTTTCAGTCCATGGGTATTAATTCATATATATACGATAAAAATGATGCAAACACATAATTGATTAGATAATAACCTTAAATACTTCATTTTCAATCATCTATTTGTTTCTCGTTAAAATACTGAGTAAGATGTTGAAAAGGGGAGAAGTTCGGTTTTTATTGCATATATCGACGTTTCAGCCGGATTAGAGCGGTTTTACGTGTACATCTTCCCTCGTTAATATAAACGGAAAATCAAGAACATTATAGTTAATTCTAATGAAAACACATTGTTTTTTATCATTTGTATTGGAAACAACATTGTCATATGTCTTTTCTTGGAACTAAATAATACGAAACCTCGCTCTATGATTTGAAGGTAAAATCCTCAAATATGGTAAAATAGTGAATTTTTCACGTTAATCATGTAGTTTGATATTACGCAAATATATTCATTTTTACCAATATTTCGATACTATTTCATGTAGTATCACGATATGTGATTTGGCCTTCATATCTCAGAATTTCGCATAATATTGCATTTTAAGCAAGTTTTCTTGCATTTTGTTTCGTACGGAAAATCATCGAATTTAGCAATATTTTGACGTTTATCATCCCCTTTTCCTTCATGTGATTTAAACAAAATATCATCGAATTAGGCAATATTTTGCCGTTTTCCACGTTTTTATGAATTTTCAGTCCATGGGTATTAATTCATATATATACGATAAAAATGATGCAAACACATAATTGATTATATAATAACCTTAAATACTTCATTTTCAATCATCTATTTGTTTCTCGTTAAAATACTGAGTAAGATGTTGAAAAGGGGAGAAGTTCGGTTTTTATTTCATATATCGACGTTTCAGCCGGATTAGAGCGGTTTTACGTGTACATCTTCCCTCGTTAATATAAACGGAAAATCAAGAACATTATAGTTAATTCTAATGAAAACACATTGTTTTTTATCATTTGTATTGGAAACAACATTGTCATATGTCTTTTCTTGGAACTAAATAATACGAAACCTCGCTCTATGATTTGAAGTTAAAATCCTCAAATATGGTTATATAGTGACTTTTTTCACGTTTGTCATTTAGATTGATATTACGTAAATATATTCATTTTTACCAATATTTCAATACTATTTCATGTAGTATCACGATATGAGATTTGGCCTTGAAATCTCAGAATTTCATAATATTGCATTTTAAGCAAGTTTTCTTGCAGTTTGTTTCGTACGAAAAATCATCGAATTTAGCAATATTTTGACGTTTATCATCCCCTTTTTCTTCATGTGATTTAAACAAAATATCATCGAATTAGTCAATATTTTGCCGTTTTCCACGTTTTTGTGAATTTTCAGTCCATGGGTATTAATTCATATATATACGATAAAAATGATGCAAACACATAATTGATTAGATAATAACCTTAAATACTGCATTTTCAATCATCTATTTGTTTCTCGTTAAAATACTGAGTAAGATGTTGAAAAGGGGAGAAGTTCGGTTTTTATTGCATATATCGACGTTTCAGCCGGATTAGAGCGGTTTTACGTGTACATCTTCCCTCGTTAATATAAACGGAAAATCAAGAACATTATAGTTAATTCTAATGAAAACACATTGTTTTTTATCATTTGTATTGGAAACAACATTGTCATATGTCTTTTCTTGGAACTAAATAATACGAAACCTCGCTCTATGATTAGAAGGTAAAATCCTCAAATATGGTAAAATAGTGACTTTTTCACGTTAATCATGTAGTTTGATATTACGCAAATATATTCATTTTTACCAATATTTCTATACTATTTCATGTAGTATCACGATATGTGATTTGGCCTTCAAATCTCAGAATTTCGCATAATATTGCATTTTAAGCAAGTTTCCTTGCATTTTGTTTCGTACGAAAAATCATCGAATTTAGCAATATTTTGACGTTTATCATCCCCTTTTCCTTTATTTGATTTAAACAAAATATCGAATTAGGCAATATTTTGCCGTTTTTCCTCGTTTGTGTGAATTTTCAGTCTATGGGTATTAATTCATTATATATACGATAAAAATGATGCAAACACATAATTGATTAGATAATAACCTTAAATACTTCATTTTCAATCAACTATTTGTTTCTCGTTAAAATACTGAGTAAGATATTGAAAAGGGGAGAAGTTCGGTTTTTATTGCATATATCGACGTTTCAGCCGGAATAGAGCGATTTTCGTGTACATCCTCCATCGGTAATATAAACGGAAAACCAGGAACATTTTAGTTAATTCTAATGAAAACACTTTGATTTTTATCATTTGTATTGGAAACAACATTGTCATATGTCTTTTCTTGGATCCAAATAATACGAAACCTCCCTCTATGATTTGAAGTTAAAATCCTCAAATATGGTTAAATAGTGACTTTTTTCACGTTTGTCATGTAGTTTGATATTACGTAAATATATTCATTTTTACCAATATTTCGATACTATTTCATGTAGTATCACGATATGTGATTTGGCCTTGAAATCTCAGAATTTCATAATATTGCATTTTAAGCAAGTTTTCTTGCATTTTTTTCGAACGAAAAATCATCGAATTTAGCAATATTTTGACGTTTATCATCCCCTTTTCCTTCATGTGATTTAAACAAAATATCGTCGAATTAGGCAATATTTTGCCGTTTTCCACGTGTTTGTGAATTTTCAGTCCATGGTTATTAATTCATATATATACGATAAAAATGATGCAAACACATAATTGATTAGATAATAACCTTAAATACTTCATTTTCAATCATCTATTCGTTTCTTGTTAAAATACTGAGTAAGATGTTGAAAAGGGGAGAAGTTCGGTTTTTATTGCATATATCGACGTTTCAGCCGGAATAGAGCGGTTTTACGTGTACATCTTCCCTCGTTAATATAAACGGAAAATCAAGAACATTATAGTTAATTCTAATGAAAACACATTGTTTTTTATCATTTGTATTGGAAACAACATTGTCATATGTCTTTTCTTGGAACTAAATAATACGAAACCTCGCTCTATGATTAGAAGGTAAAATCCTCAAATATGGTAAAATAGTGACTTTTTCACGTTAATCATGTAGTTTGATATTACGCAAATATATTCATTTTTACCAATATTTCTATACTATTTCATGTAGTATCACGATATGTGATTTGGCGTTGAAATCTCAGAATTTCGAATAATATTGCATTTTAAGCAAGTTTTCTTGCATTTTGTTTCGTACGAAAAATCATCGAATTTAGCAATATTTTGACGTTTATCATCCCCTTTTCCTTCATGTGATTTAAACAAAATATCGAATTAGGCAATATTTTGCCGTTTTTCCTCGTTTGTGTGAATTTTCAGTCTATGGGTATTAATTCATTATATATACGATAAAAATGATGCAAACACATAATTGATTAGATAATAACCTTAAATACTTCATTTTCAATCAACTATTTGTTTCTCGTTAAAATACTGAGTAAGATATTGAAAAGGGGAGAAGTTCTGTTTTTATTGCATATATCGACGTTTCAGCCGGATTAGAGCGGTTTTACGTATACATCTTCCATCGGTAATATAAACGGAAAATCAGGAACATTTTAGTTAATTCTAATGAAAACACATTGATTTTTATCATTTGTATTGGAAACAACATTGTCATATGTCTTTTCTTGGATCTAAATAATACGAAACCTCGCTCTATGATTTGAAGGTAAAATCCTCAAATATGTTAAAATAGTAACTTTTTCACGTTAATCATGTAGTTTGATATTACGCAAATATATTCATTTTTACCAATATTACGATAATATTTCATGTTGTATCACGATATGTGATTTGCCCTTCAAATCTCAGAATTTCGCGTAATATTGCATTTTAAGCAAGTTTTCTTGCATTTTGTTTCGTACGAAAAATCATCGAATTTAGCAATATTTTGACGTTTATCATCTCCTTTTCCTTCATGTGATTTAAACAAAATATCATCGAATTAGGCAATATTTTGCCGTTTTTCCACGTTTTTGTGAATTTTCAGTCCATAGATATTAATTCATATATATACGAAAAAAATGATGCAAACACATAATTGATTAGATAACAACCTTAAATACTTCATTTTCAATCATCTACTTGTTTCTCGTTAAAATACTGAGTAAGATGTTGAAAAGGGGAGAAGTTCGGTTTTTATTTCATATATCGACGTTTCAGCCGGATTAGAGCGGTTTTACGTGTACATCTTCCCTCGTTAATATAAACGGAAAATCAAGAACATTATAGTTAATTCTAATGAAAACACATTGTTTTTTATCATTTGTATTGGAAACAACATTGTCATATGTCTTTTCTTGGAACTAAATAATACGAAACCTCGTTCTATGATTTGAAGTTAAAATCCTCAAATATGGTTATATAGTGACTTTTTTCACGTTTTTCATGTAGTTTGATATTACGTAAATATATTCATTTTTACCAATATTTCGATACTATTTCATGTAGTATCACGATATGTGATTTGGCCTTGAAATCTCAGAATTTCATAATATTGCATTTTAAGCAAGTTTTCTTGCATTTTGTTTCGTACGAAAAATCATCGAATTTAGCAATATTTTGACGTTTATCATCCCCTTTTCCTTCATGTGATTTAAACAAAATATCATCGAATTAGGCAATATTTTGCCGTTTTCCACGTTTTTGTGAATTTTCAGTCCATGGGTATTAATTCATATATATACGATAAAAATTATGCAAACACATAATTGATTAGATAATAACCTTAAATACTTCATTTTCAATCATCTATTTGTTTCTCGTTAAAATACTGAGTAAGATGTTGAAAAGGGGAGAAGTTCGGTTTTTATTGCATATATCGACGTTTCAGCCGGATTAGAGCGGTTTTACGTGTACATCTTCCCTCGTTAATATAAACGGAAAATCAAGAACATTATAGTTAATTCTAATGAAAACACATTGTTTTTTATCATTTGTATTGGAAACAACATTGTCATATGTCTTTTCTTGGAACTAAATAATACGAAACCTCGCTCTATGATTTGAAGTTAAAATCCTCAAATATGGTTATATAGTGACTTTTTTCACGTTTGTCATTTAGATTGATATTACGTAAATATATTCATTTTTACCAATATTTCAATACTATTTCATGTAGTATCACGATATGAGATTTGGCCTTGAAATCTCAGAATTTCATAATATTGCATTTTAAGCAAGTTTTCTTGCAGTTTGTTTCGTACGAAAAATCATCGAATTTAGCAATATTTTGACGTTTATCATCCCCTTTTTCTTCATGTGATTTAAACAAAATATCATCGAATTAGTCAATATTTTGCCGTTTTCCACGTTTTTGTGAATTTTCAGTCCATGGGTATTAATTCATATATATACGATAAAAATGATGCAAACACATAATTGATTAGATAATAACCTTAAATACTTCATTTTCAATCATCTATTTGTTTCTCGTTAAAATACTGAGTAAGATGTTGAAAAGGGGAGAAGTTCGGTTTTTATTGCATATATCGACGTTTCAGCCGGATTAGAGCGGTTTTACGTGTACATCTTCCCTCGTTAATATAAACGGAAAATCAAGAACATTATAGTTAATTCTAATGAAAACACATTGTTTTTTATCATTTGTATTGGAAACAACATTGTCATATGTCTTTTCTTGGAACTAAATAATACGAAACCTCGCTCTATGATTAGAAGGTAAAATCCTCAAATATGGTAAAATAGTGACTTTTTCACGTTAATCATGTAGTTTGATATTACGCAAATATATTCATTTTTACCAATATTTCTATACTATTTCATGTAGTATCACGATATGTGATTTGGCCTTCAAATCTCAGAATTTCGCATAATATTGCATTTTAAGCAAGTTTCCTTGCATTTTGTTTCGTACGAAAAATCATCGAATTTAGCAATATTTTGACGTTTATCATCCCCTTTTCCTTTATTTGATTTAAACAAAATATCGAATTAGGCAATATTTTGCCGTTTTTCCTCGTTTGTGTGAATTTTCAGTCTATGGGTATTAATTCATTATATATACGATAAAAATGATGCAAACACATAATTGATTAGATAATAACCTTAAATACTTCATTTTCAATCAACTATTTGTTTCTCGTTAAAATACTGAGTAAGATATTGAAAAGGGGAGAAGTTCGGTTTTTATTGCATATATCGACGTTTCAGCCGGAATAGAGCGATTTTCGTGTACATCCTCCATCGGTAATATAAACGGAAAACCAGGAACATTTTAGTTAATTCTAATGAAAACACTTTGATTTTTATCATTTGTATTGGAAACAACATTGTCATATGTCTTTTCTTGGATCCAAATAATACGAAACCTCGCTCTATGATTTGAAGTTAAAATCCTCAAATATGGTTAAATAGTGACTTTTTTCACGTTTGTCATGTAGTTTGATATTACGTAAATATATTCATTTTTACCAATATTTCGATACTATTTCATGTAGTATCACGATATGTGATTTGGCCTTGAAATCTCAGAATTTCATAATATTGCATTTTAAGCAAGTTTTCTTGCATTTTGTTTCGAACGAAAAATCATCGAATTTAGCAATATTTTGACGTTTATCATCCCCTTTTCCTTCATGTGATTTAAACAAAATATCGTCGAATTAGGCAATATTTTGCCGTTTTCCACGTTTTTGTGAATTTTCAGTCCATGGTTATTAATTCATATATATACGATAAAAATGATGCAAACACATAATTGATTAGATAATAACCTTAAATACTTCATTTTCAATCATCTATTCGTTTCTTGTTAAAATACTGAGTAAGATGTTGAAAAGGGGAGAAGTTCGGTTTTTATTGCATATATCGACGTTTCAGCCGGAATAGAGCGGTTTTACGTGTACATCTTCCCTCGTTAATATAAACGGAAAATCAAGAACATTATAGTTAATTCTAATGAAAACACATTGTTTTTTATCATTTGTATTGGAAACAACATTGTCATATGTCTTTTCTTGGAACTAAATAATACGAAACCTCGCTCTATGATTAGAAGGTAAAATCCTCAAATATGGTAAAATAGTGACTTTTTCACGTTAATCATGTAGTTTGATATTACGCAAATATATTCATTTTTACCAATATTTCTATACTATTTCATGTAGTATCACGATATGTGATTTGGCGTTGAAATCTCAGAATTTCGAATAATATTGCATTTTAAGCAAGTTTTCTTGCATTTTGTTTCGTACGAAAAATCATCGAATTTAGCAATATTTTGACGTTTATCATCCCCTTTTCCTTCATGTGATTTAAACAAAATATCGAATTAGGCAATATTTTGCCGTTTTTCCTCGTTTGTGTGAATTTTCAGTCTATGGGTATTAATTCATTATATATACGATAAAAATGATGCAAACACATAATTGATTAGATAATAACCTTAAATACTTCATTTTCAATCAACTATTTGTTTCTCGTTAAAATACTGAGTAAGATATTGAAAAGGGGAGAAGTTCTGTTTTTATTGCATATATCGACGTTTCAGCCGGATTAGAGCGGTTTTACGTATACATCTTCCATCGGTAATATAAACGGAAAATCAGGAACATTTTAGTTAATTCTAATGAAAACACATTGATTTTTATCATTTGTATTGGAAACAACATTGTCATATGTCTTTTCTTGGATCTAAATAATACGAAACCTCGCTCTATGATTTGAAGGTAAAATCCTCAAATATGTTAAAATAGTAACTTTTTCACGTTAATCATGTAGTTTGATATTACGCAAATATATTCATTTTTACCAATATTACGATAATATTTCATGTTGTATCACGATATGTGATTTGCCCTTCAAATCTCAGAATTTCGCGTAATATTGCATTTTAAGCAAGTTTTCTTGCATTTTGTTTCGTACGAAAAATCATCGAATTTAGCAATATTTTGACGTTTATCATCTCCTTTTCCTTCATGTGATTTAAACAAAATATCATCGAATTAGGCAATATTTTGCCGTTTTTCCACGTTTTTGTGAATTTTCAGTCCATAGATATTAATTCATATATATACGAAAAAAATGATGCAAACACATAATTGATTAGATAATAACCTTAAATACTTCATTTTCAATCATCTACTTGTTTCTCGTTAAAATACTGAGTAAGATGTTGAAAAGGGGAGAAGTTCGGTTTTTATTTCATATATCGACGTTTCAGCCGGATTAGAGCGGTTTTACGTGTACATCTTCCCTCGTTAATATAAACGGAAAATCAAGAACATTATAGTTAATTCTAATGAAAACACATTGTTTTTTATCATTTGTATTGGAAACAACATTGTCATATGTCTTTTCTTGGAACTAAATAATACGAAACCTCGCTCTATGATTTGAAGTTAAAATCCTCAAATATGGTTATATAGTGACTTTTTTCACGTTTTTCATGTAGTTTGATATTACGTAAATATATTCATTTTTACCAATATTTCGATACTATTTCATGTAGTATCACGATATGTGATTTGGCCTTGAAATCTCAGAATTTCATAATATTGCATTTTAAGCAAGTTTTCTTGCATTTTGTTTCGTACGAAAAATCATCGAATTTAGCAATATTTTGACGTTTATCATCCCCTTTTCCTTCATGTGATTTAAACAAAATATCATCGAATTAGGCAATATTTTGCCGTTTTCCACGTTTTTGTGAATTTTCAGTCCATGGGTATTAATTCATATATATACGATAAAAATTATGCAAACACATAATTGATTAGATAATAACCTTAAATACTTCATTTTCAATCATCTATTTGTTTCTCGTTAAAATACTGAGTAAGATGTTGAAAAGGGGAGAAGTTCGGTTTTTATTGCATATATCGACGTTTCAGCCGGATTAGAGCGGTTTTACGTGTACATCTTCCCTCGTTAATATAAACGGAAAATCAAGAACATTATAGTTAATTCTAATGAAAACACATTGTTTTTTATCATTTGTATTGGAAACAACATTGTCATATGTCTTTTCTTGGAACTAAATAATACGAAACCTCGCTCTATGATTTGAAGTTAAAATCCTCAAATATGGTTATATAGTGACTTTTTTCACGTTTGTCATTTAGATTGATATTACGTAAATATATTCATTTTTACCAATATTTCAATACTATTTCATGTAGTATCACGATATGAGATTTGGCCTTGAAATCTCAGAATTTCATAATATTGCATTTTAAGCAAGTTTTCTTGCAGTTTGTTTCGTACGAAAAATCATCGAATTTAGCAATATTTTGACGTTTATCATCCCCTTTTCCTTTATTTGATTTAAACAAAATATCGAATTAGGCAATATTTTGCCGTTTTTCCTCGTTTGTGTGAATTTTCATTCTATGGGTATTAATTCATTATATATACGATAAAAATGATGCAAACACATAATTGATTAGATAATAACCTTAAATACTTCATTTTCAATCAACTATTTGTTTCTCGTTAAAATACTGAGTAAGATATTGAAAAGGGGAGAAGTTCGGTTTTTATTGCATATATCGACGTTTCAGCCGGAATAGAGCGATTTTCGTGCACATCCTCCATCGGTAATATAAACGGAAAACCAGGAACATTTTAGTTAATTCTAATGAAAACACTTTGATTTTTATCATTTGTATTGGAAACAACATTGTCATATGTCTTTTCTTGGATCCAAATAATACGAAACCTCGCTCTATGATTTGAAGTTAAAATCCTCAAATATGGTTAAATAGTGACTTTTTTCACGTTTGTCATGTAGTTTGATATTACGTAAATATATTCATTTTTACCAATATTTCGATACTATTTCATGTAGTATCACGATATGTGATTTGGCCTTGAAATCTCAGAATTTCATAATATTGCATTTTAAGCAAGTTTTCTTGCATTTTGTTTCGTACGAAAAATCATCGAATTTAGCAATATTTTGACGTTTATCATCCCCTTTTCCTTCATGTGATTTAAACAAAATATCGTCGAATTAGGCAATATTTTGCCGTTTTCCACGTTTTTGTGAATTTTCAGTCCATGGTTATTAATTCATATATATACGATAAAAATGATGCAAACACATAATTGATTAGATAATAACCTTAAATACTTCATTTTCAATCATCTATTCGTTTCTTGTTAAAATACTGAGTAAGATGTTGAAAAGGGGAGAAGTTCGGTTTTTATTGCATATATCGACGTTTCAGCCGGAATAGAGCGGTTTTACGTGTACATCTTCCCTCGTTAATATAAACGGAAAATCAAGAACATTATAGTTAATTCTAATGAAAACACATTGTTTTTTATCATTTGTATTGGAAACATCATTGTCATATGTCTTTTCTTGGAACTAAATAATACGAAACCTCGCTCTATGATTAGAAGGTAAAATCCTCAAATATGGTAAAATAGTGACTTTTTCACGTTAATCATGTAGTTTGATATTACGCAAATATATTCATTTTTACCAATATTTCTATACTATTTCATGTAGTATCACGATATGTGATTTGGCCTTGAAATCTCAGAATTTCGAATAATATTGCATTTTAAGCAAGTTTTCTTGCATTTTGTTTCGTACGAAAAATCATCGAATTTAGCAATATTTTGACGTTTATCATCCCCTTTTCCTTCATGTGATTTAAACAAAATATCGAATTAGGCAATATTTTGCCGTTTTTCCTCGTTTGTGTGAATTTTCAGTCTATGGGTATTAATTCATTATATATACGATAAAAATGATGCAAACACATAATTGATTAGATAATAACCTTAAATACTTCATTTTCAATCAACTATTTGTTTCTCGTTAAAATACTGAGTAAGATATTGAAAAGGGGAGAAGTTCTGTTTTTATTGCATATATCGACGTTTCAGCCGGATTAGAGCGGTTTTACGTATACATCTTCCATCGGTAATATAAACGGAAAATCAGGAACATTTTAGTTAATTCTAATGAAAACACATTGATTTTTATCATTTGTATTGGAAACAACATTGTCATATGTCTTTTCTTGGATCTAAATAATACGAAACCTCGCTCTATGATTTGAAGGTAAAATCCTCAAATATGTTAAAATAGTAACTTTTTCACGTTAATCATGTAGTTTGATATTACGCAAATATATTCATTTTTACCAATATTACGATAATATTTCATGTTGTATCACGATATGTGATTTGCCCTTCAAATCTCAGAATTTCGCGTAATATTGCATTTTAAGCAAGTTTTCTTGCATTTTGTTTCGTACGAAAAATCATCGAATTTAGCAATATTTTGACGTTTATCATCCCCTTTTCCTTTATTTGATTTAAACAAAATATCATCGAATTAGGCAATATTTTGCCGTTTTTCCACGTTTTTGTGAATTTTCAGTCTATGGGTATTAATTCATTATATATACGATAAAAATGATGCAAACACATAATTGATTAGATAATAACCTTAAATACTTCATTTTCAATCAACTATTTGTTTCTCGTTAAAATACTGAGTAAGATATTGAAAAGGGGAGAAGTTCTGTTTTTATTGCATATATCGACGTTTCACCCGGAATAGAGCGGTTTTACGTGTACATCTTCCATCAGTAATATAAACGTAAAATCAGGAACATTTTAGTTAATTCTAATGAAAACACATTGATTTTTATCATTTGTATTGGAAACAACATTGTCATATGTCTTTTCTTGGATCTAAATAATACGAAACCTCGCTCTATGATTCCAAGTTATAATCCTCAAATATGGTTAAATAGTGACTTTTTTCACGATTTTCATGTAGTTTGATATTACGTATATATATTCATTTTTACCAATATATCGATACTATTTCATGTAGTATCACGATATGTGATTTGGCCTTCAAATCTCAGAATTTCGCATAATATTGCATTTTAAGCAAGTTTTCTTGCATTTTGCTTCGTACGAAAAATCATCGAATTTAGCAATATTTTAACGTTTATCATCTCCTTTTCCTTCATGTGATTTAAACAAAATATCATCGAATTAGGCAATATTTTGCCGTTTTCCACGTTTTTGTGAATTTTCCCTCCATGGGTAATGATTCATATATATATACGATAAAAATGATGCAAACACATAATTGATTAGATAATAACCTTAAATACTTCATTTTCAATCACCTATTTGTTTCTCGTTAAAATACTGAGTAAGATATTGAATAGGGGAGAAGTTCGGTTTTTATTGCATATATCGACGTTTCAGCCGGATTAGAGCGGTTTTACGTATACATCTTCAATCGGTAATATAAACGGAAAATCAGGAACATTTTAGTTAATTCTAATGAAAACACATTGATTTTTATCATTTGTATTGGAAACAACATTGTCATATGTCTTTTCTTGGATCTAAATAATACGAAACCTCGCTCTATGATTTGAAGGTAAAATCCTCAAATATGTTAAAATAGTAACTTTTTCACGTTAATCATGTAGTTTGATATTACGCAAATATATTCATTTTTACCAATATTCCGATAATATTTCATGTTGTATCACGATATGTGATTTGCCCTTCAAATCTCAGAATTTCGCGTAATATTGCATTTTAAGCAAGTTTTCTTGCATTTTGTTTCGTACGAAAAATCATCGAATTTAGCAATATTTTGACGTTTATCATCTCCTTTTCCTTCATGTGATTTAAACAAAATATCATTGAATTAGGCAATATTTTGCCGTTTTTCCACGTTTTTGTGAATTTTCAGTCCATAGATATTAATTCATATATATACGAAAAAAATGATGCAAACACATAATTGATTAGATAATAACCTTAAATACTTCATTTTCAATCATCTATTTGTTTCTCGTTAAAATACTGAGTAAGATGTTGAAAAGGGGAGAAGTTCGGTTTTTATTGCATATATCGACGTTTCAGCCGGATTAGAGCGGTTTTACGTGTACATCTTCCCTCGTTAATATAAACGGAAAATCAAGAACATTATAGTTAGTTCTAATGAAAACACATTGTTTTTTATCATTTGTATTGGAAACAACATTGTCATATGTCTTTTCTTGGAACTAAATAATACGAAACCTCGCTCTATGATTTGAAGGTAAAATCCTCAAATATGGTAAAATAGTGACTTTTTCACGTTAATCATGTAGTTTGATATTACGCAAATATATTCATTTTTACCAATATTTCGATACTATTTCATGTAGTATCACGATATGTGATTTGGCCTTCAAATCTCAGAATTTCGCATAATATTGCATTTTAAGCAAGTTTCCTTGCATTTTGTTTCGTACGAAAAATCATCGAATTTAGCAATATTTTGACGTTTATCATCCCCTTTTCCTTTATTTGATTTAAACAAAATATCATCGAATTAGGCAATATTTTGCCGTTTTTCCACGTTTTTGTGAATTTTCAGTCTATGGGTATTAATTCATTATATATATGATAAAAATGATGCAAACACATAATTGATTAGATAATAACCTTAAATACTTCATTTTCAATCACCTATTTGTTTCTCGTTAAAATACTGAGTAAGATATTGAATAGGGGAGAAGTTCGGTTTTTATTGCATATATCGACGTTTCAGCCGGATTAGAGCGGTTTTACGTATACATCTTCAATCGGTAATATAAACGGAAAATCAGGAACATTTTAGTTAATTCTAATGAAAACACATTGATTTTTATCATTTGTATTGGAAACAACATTGTCATATGTCTTTTCTTGGATCTAAATAATACGAAACCTCGCTCTATGATTTGAAGGTAAAATCCTCAAATATGTTAAAATAGTAACTTTTTCACGTTAATCATGTAGTTTGATATTACGCAAATATATTCATTTTTACCAATATTCCGATAATATTTCATGTTGTATCACGATATGTGATTTGCCCTTCAAATCTCAGAATTTCGCGTAATATTGCATTTTAAGCAAGTTTTCTTGCATTTTGTTTCGTACGAAAAATCATCGAATTTAGCAATATTTTGACGTTTATCATCTCCTTTTCCTTCATGTGATTTAAACAAAATATCATCGAATTAGGCAATATTTTGCCGTTTTTCCACGTTTTTGTGAATTTTCAGTCCATAGATATTAATTCATATATATACGAAAAAAATGATGCAAACACATAATTGATTAGATAATAACCTTAAATACTTCATTTTCAATCATCTATTTGTTTCTCGTTAAAATACTGAGTAAGATGTTGAAAAGGGGAGAAGTTCGGTTTTTATTGCATATATCGACGTTTCAGCCGGATTAGAGCGGTTTTACGTGTACATCTTCCCTCGTTAATATAAACGGAAAATCAAGAACATTATAGTTAGTTCTAATGAAAACACATTGTTTTTTATCATTTGTATTGGAAACAACATTGTCATATGTCTTTTCTTGGAACTAAATAATACGAAACCTCGCTCTATGATTTGAAGGTAAAATCCTCAAATATGGTAAAATAGTGACTTTTTCACGTTAATCATGTAGTTTGATATTGCGCAAATATATTCATTTTTACCAATATTTCGATACTATTTCATGTAGTATCACGATATGTGATTTGGCCTTCAAATCTCAGAATTTCGCATAATATTGCATTTTAAGCAAGTTTCCTTGCATTTTGTTTCGTACGAAAAATCATCGAATTTAGCAATATTTTGACGTTTATCATCCCCTTTTCCTTTATTTGATTTAAACAAAATATCATCGAATTAGGCAATATTTTGCCGTTTTTCCACGTTTTTGTGAATTTTCAGTCTATGGGTATTAATTCATTATATATATGATAAAAATGATGCAAACACATAATTGATTAGATAATAACCTTAAATACTTCATTTTCAATCAACTATTTGTTTCTCGTTAAAATACTGAGTAAGATATTGAAAAGGGGAGAAGTTCTGTTTTTATTGCATATATCGACGTTTCAGCCGGAATAGAGCGGTTTTACGTGTACATCTTCCCTCGTTAATATAAACGGAAAATCAAGAACATTTTAGTTAATTCTAATGAAAACACATTGTTTTTTATCATTTGTATTGGAAACAACATTGTCATATGTCTTTTCTTGGATCTAAATAATACGAAACCTCGCTCTATGATTTGAAGTTAAAATCCTGAAATATGATTAAATAGTGTCTTTTTTCACGTTTGTAATGTAGTTTGATATTACGTAAATATATTCATTTTTACCAATATTTCGATACTATTTCATGTAGTATCACGATATGTGATTTGGCCTTGAAATCTCAAAATTTCATAATATTGCATTTTAAGCAAGTTTTCTTGCATTTTGTTTCGTACGAAAAATCATCGAATTTAGCAATATTTTAACGTTTATCATCTCCTTTTCCTTCATGTGATTTAAACAAAATATCATCGAATTAGGCAATATTTAGCCGTTTTCCACGTTTTTGTGAATATTCCGTCCATGGGTATTAATTCATATATATATACGATAAAAATGATGCAAACACATAATTGATTAGATAATAACCTTAAATACTTCATTTTCAATCATCTATTTGTTTCTCGTTAAAATACTGAGTAAGATATTGAAAAGGGGAGAAGTTCGGTTTTTATTGCATATATCGACGTTTCAGCTGGATTAGAGCGGTTTTAAGTGTACATCTTCCATCGTTAATATAAACGGAAAATCAAGAACATTATAGTTAATTCTAATGCAAACACATTGTTTTTTATCATTTGTATTGGAAACAACATTGTCATATGTCTTTTCTTGGATGTAAATAATACGAAACCTCGCTCTATGATTTGAAGTTAAAATCCTCAAATATGGTTATATAGTGACTTTTTTCACGTTTTTCATGTAGTTTGATATTACGTAAATATATTAATTTTTACCAATATTTCGATACTATTTCATGTAGTATCACGATATGTGATTTGGCCTTGAAATCTCAGAATTTCATAATATTGCATTTTAAGCAAGTTTTCTTGCATTTTGTTTTGTACGAAAAATCATCGAATTTAGCAATATTTTGACGTTTATCATCCCCTTTTCCTTCATGTGATTTAAACAAAATATCATCGAATTAGGCAATATTTTGCCGTTTTTCCACGTTTTTTTGAATTTTCAGTCTATGGGTATTAATTAATTATATATACGATAAAAATGATGCAAACACATAATTGATTAGATAATAACCTTAAATACTTCATTTTCAATCAACTATTTGTTTCTCGTTAAAATACTGAGTAAGATATTGAAAAGGGGATAAGTTCTGTTTTTATTGCATATATCGACGTTTCAGCCGGAATAGAGCGGTTTTACGTGTACATCTTCCATCAGTAATATAAACGGAAAATCAGGAACATTTTAGTTAATTCTAATGAAAACACATTGATTTTTATCATTTGTATTGGAAACAACATTGTCATATGTCTTTTCTTGGATCTAAATAATACGAAACCTCGCTCTATGATTTGAAGTTAAAGTCCTCAAATATGGTTAAATAGTGTCTTTTTTCACGTTTGTAATGTAGTTTGATATTACGTAAATATATTAATTTTTACCAATATTTCGATACTATTTCATGTAGTATCACGATATGTGATTTGGCCTTGAAATCTCAGAATTTCGAATAATATTGCATTTTAAGCAAGTTTTCTTGCATTTTGTTTCGTACGAAAAATCATCGAATTTAGCAATATTTTGACGTTTATCATCCCCTTTTCCTTCATGTGATTTAAACAAAATATCATCGAATTAGGCAATATTTTGCTGTTTTCCACGTTTTTGTGAATTTTCAGTCCATGGGTATTAATTCATATATATACGATAAAAATGATACAAACACATAATTGATTAGATAATAACCTTACATACTTCATTTTCAATCATCTATTTGTTTCTCGTTAAAATACTGAGTAAGATGTTGAAAAGGGGAGAAGTTCGGTTTTTATTGCATATATCGACGTTTCAGCCGGATTAGAGCGGTTTTACGTGTACATCTTCCCTCGTTAATATAAACGGAAAATCAAGAACATTATAGTTAATTCTAATGAAAACACATTGTTTTTTATCATTTGTATTTGAAACAACATTGTCATATGTCTTTTCTTGGAACTAAATAATACGAAACCTCGCTCTATGATTTGAAGGTAAAATCCTCAAATATGGTAAAATAGTTACATTTTCACGTTAATCATGTAGTTTGATATTACGGAAATATATTCATTTATACCAATATTTCGATACTATTTCATGTAGTATCACGATATGTGATTTGGCCTTGAAATCTCAGAATTTCATAATATTGCATTTTAAGCAAGTTTTCTTGCATTTTGTTTCATACGAAAAATCATCGAATTTAGCAATATTTTAACGTTTATCATCTCCTTTTCCTTCATGTGATTTAAACAAAATATCATCGAATTTGGCAATATTTTGCCGTTTTCCACGTTTTTGTGAATTTTCCGTCCATGGGTATTAATTCATATATATATATACGATAAAAATTATGCAAACACATAATTGATTAGATAATAACCTTAAATACTTCATTTTCAATCATCTATTTGTTTCTCGTTAAAATACTGAGTAAGATATTAAAAAGGGGAGAAGTTCTGTTTTTATTGCATATATCGACGTTTCAGCCGGAATAGAGCGATTTTCGTGTACATCCTCCATCGGTAATATAAACGGAAAACCAACAACATTTTAGTTATTTCTAATGAAAACACTTTGATTTTTATCATTTGTATTGGAAACAACATTGTCATATGTCTTTTCTTGGATCCAAATAATACGAAACCTCGCTCTATGATTTGAAGTTAAAATCCTCAAATATGGTTAAATAGTGTCTTTTTTCACGTTTGTCATGTAGTTTGATATTATGTAAATATATTCATTTTTACCAATATTTCGATACTATTTCATGTAGTATCACGATATGTGATTTGGCCTTGAAATCTCAGAATTTCATAATATTGCATTTTAAGCAAGTTTTCTTGCATTTTGTTTCGTACGAAAAATCATCGAATTTAGCAATATTTTGACGTTTATCATCCCCTTTTCCTTCATGTGATTTAAACAAAATATCATCGAATTAGGCAATATTTTGCCGTTTTCCACGTTTTTGTGAATTTTCAGTCCATGGGTATTAATTCATATATATACGATAAAAATGATGCAAACACATAATTGATTAAATAATAACCTTAAATACTTCATTTTCAATCATCTATTTGTTTCTCGTTAAATACCGAGTAAGATGTTGAAAAGGGGAGAAGTTCGGTTTTTATTGCATATATCAACGTTTCAGCCGGATTAGAGCGGTTTTACGTGTACATCTTCCATCGTTAATATAAACGGAAAATCAAGAACATTATAGTTAATTCTAATGAAAACACATTGTTTTTTATCATTTGTATTGGAAACAACATTGTCATATGTCTTTTCTTGGAACTAAATAATACGAAACCTCGCTCTATGATTTGAAGGTAATATCCTCAAATATGGTAAAATAGTGACTTTTTCACGTTAATCATGTAGTTTGATTTACGCAAATATATTCATTTTTACCAATATTTCGATACTATTTCATGTAGTATCACGATATGTGATTTGGCCTTCAAATCTCAGAATTTCGCATAATATTGCATTTTAAGCAAGTTTCCTTGCATTTTGTTTCGTACGAAAAATCATCGAATTTAGCAATATTTTGACGTTTATCATCCCCTTTTCCTTTATTTGATTTAAACAAAATATCATCGAATTAGGCAATATTTTGCCGTTTTTCCACGTTTTTTTGAATTTTCAGTCTATGGGTATTAATTCATTATATATACGATAAAAATGATGCAAACACATAATTGATTAGATAATAACCTTAAATACTTCATTTTCAATCAACTATTTGTTTCTCGTTAAAATACTGAGTAAGATATTGAAAAGGGGATAAGTTCTGTTTTTATTGCATATATCGACGTTTCAGCCGGAATAGAGCGGTTTTACGTGTACATCTTCCATCAGTAATATAAACGGAAAATCAGGAACATTTTAGTTAATTCTAATGAAAACACATTGATTTTTATCATTTGTATTGGAAACAACATTGTCATATGTCTTTTCTTGGATCTAAATAATACGAAACCTCGCTCTATGATTTGAAGTTAAAGTCCTCAAATATGGTTAAATAGTGTCTTTTTTCACGTTTGTAATGTAGTTTGATATTACGTAAATATATTAATTTTTACCAATATTTCGATACTATTTCATGTAGTATCACGATATGTGATTTGGCCTTGAAATCTCAGAATTTCGAATAATATTGCATTTTAAGCAAGTTTTCTTGCATTTTGTTTCGTACGAAAAATCATCGAATTTAGCAATATTTTGACGTTTATCATCCCCTTTTCCTTCATGTGATTTAAACAAAATATCATCGAATTAGGCAATATTTTGCTGTTTTCCACGTTTTTGTGAATTTTCAGTCCATGGGTATTAATTCATATATATACGATAAAAATGATACAAACACATAATTGATTAGATAATAACCTTACATACTTCATTTTCAATCATCTATTTGTTTCTCGTTAAAATACTGAGTAAGATGTTGAAAAGGGGAGAAGTTCGGTTTTTATTGCATATATCGACGTTTCAGCCGGATTAGAGCGGTTTTACGTGTACATCTTCCCTCGTTAATATAAACGGAAAATCAAGAACATTATAGTTAATTCTAATGAAAACACATTGTTTTTTATCATTTGTATTTGAAACAACATTGTCATATGTCTTTTCTTGGAACTAAATAATACGAAACCTCGCTCTATGATTTGAAGGTAAAATCCTCAAATATGGTAAAATAGTTACATTTTCACGTTAATCATGTAGTTTGATATTACGGAAATATATTCATTTATACCAATATTTCGATACTATTTCATGTAGTATCACGATATGTGATTTGGCCTTGAAATCTCAGAATTTCATAATATTGCATTTTAAGCAAGTTTTCTTGCATTTTGTTTCATACGAAAAATCATCGAATTTAGCAATATTTTAACGTTTATCATCTCCTTTTCCTTCATGTGATTTAAACAAAATATCATCGAATTTGGCAATATTTTGCCGTTTTCCACGTTTTTGTGAATTTTCCGTCCATGGGTATTAATTCATATATATATATACGATAAAAATTATGCAAACACATAATTGATTAGATAATAACCTTAAATACTTCATTTTCAATCATCTATTTGTTTCTCGTTAAAATACTGAGTAAGATATTAAAAAGGGGAGAAGTTCTGTTTTTATTGCATATATCGACGTTTCAGCCGGAATAGAGCGATTTTCGTGTACATCCTCCATCGGTAATATAAACGGAAAACCAACAACATTTTAGTTATTTCTAATGAAAACACTTTGATTTTTATCATTTGTATTGGAAACAACATTGTCATATGTCTTTTCTTGGATCCAAATAATACGAAACCTCGCTCTATGATTTGAAGTTAAAATCCTCAAATATGGTTAAATAGTGTCTTTTTTCACGTTTGTCATGTAGTTTGATATTATGTAAATATATTCATTTTTACCAATATTTCGATACTATTTCATGTAGTATCACGATATGTGATTTGGCCTTGAAATCTCAGAATTTCATAATATTGCATTTTAAGCAAGTTTTCTTGCATTTTGTTTCGTACGAAAAATCATCGAATTTAGCAATATTTTGACGTTTATCATCCCCTTTTCCTTCATGTGATTTAAACAAAATATCATCGAATTAGGCAATATTTTGCCGTTTTCCACGTTTTTGTGAATTTTCAGTCCATGGGTATTAATTCATATATATACGATAAAAATGATGCAAACACATAATTGATTAAATAATAACCTTAAATACTTCATTTTCAATCATCTATTTGTTTCTCGTTAAATACCGAGTTGATGTTGAAAAGGGGAGAAGTTCGGTTTTTATTGCATATATCAACGTTTCAGCCGGATTAGAGCGGTTTTACGTGTACATCTTCCATCGTTAATATAAACGGAAAATCAAGAACATTATAGTTAATTCTAATGAAAACACATTGTTTTTTATCATTTGTATTGGAAACAACATTGTCATATGTCTTTTCTTGGAACTAAATAATACGAAACCTCGCTCTATGATTTGAAGGTAATATCCTCAAATATGGTAAAATAGTGACTTTTTCACGTTAATCATGTAGTTTGATATTACGCAAATATATTCATTTTTACCAATATTTCGATACTATTTCATGTAGTATCACGATATGTGATTTGGCCTTCAAATCTCAGAATTTCGCATAATATTGCATTTTAAGCAAGTTTCCTTGCATTTTGTTTCGTACGAAAAATCATCGAATTTAGCAATATTTTGACGTTTATCATCCCCTTTTCCTTTATTTGATTTAAACAAAATATCATCGAATTAGGCAATATTTTGCCGTTTTTCCACGTTTTTTTGAATTTTCAGTCTATGGGTATTAATTCATTATATATACGATAAAAATGATGCAAACACATAATTGATTAGATAATAACCTTAAATACTTCATTTTCAATCAACTATTTGTTTCTCGTTAAAATACTGAGTAAGATATTGAAAAGGGGAGAAGTTCTGTTTTTATTGCATATATCGACGTTTCAGCCGGAATAGAGCGGTTTTACGTGTACATCTTCCATCAGTAATATAAACGGAAAATCAGGAACATTTTAGTTAATTCTAATGAAAACACATTGATTTTTATCATTTGTATTGGAAACAACATTGTCATATGTCTTTTCTTGGATCTAAATAATACGAAACCTCGCTCTATGATTCTAAGTTATAATCCTCAAATATGGTTAAATAGTGACTTTTTTCACGATTTTCATGTAGTTTGATATTACGTAAATATATTCATTTTTACCAATATTTCGATACTATTTCATATAGTATCACGATATGTGATTTGGCCTTCATATCTCAGAATTTCGCATAATATTGCATTTTAAGCAAGTTTTCTTGCATTTTGCTTCGTACGAAAAATCGTGGAATTTAGCAATATTTTAACGTTTATCATCTCCTTTTCCTTCATGTGATTTAAACAAAATATCATCGAATTAGGCAATATTTTGCCGTTTTCCACGTTATTGTGAATTTTCCGTCCATGGGTATTAATTCATATATATACGATAAAAATGATGCAAACACATAATTGATTAGATAATAACCTTAAATACTTCATTTTCAATCATCTATTTGTTTCTCGTTAAAATACTGAGTAAGATATTAAAAAGGGGAGAAGTTCGGTTTTTATTGCATATATCGACGTTTCAGCTGGATTAGAGCGGTTTTAAGTGTACATCTTCCATCGTTAATATAAACGGAAAATCAAGAACATTATAGTTAATTCTAATGAAAACACATTGTTTTTTATCATTTGTATTGGAAACAACATTGTCATATGTCTTTTCTTGGATGTAAATAATACGAAACCTCGCTCTATGATTTGAAGTTAAAATCCTCAAATATGGTTATATAGTGACTTTTTTCACGTTTTTCATGTAGTTTGATATTACGTAAATATATTCATTTTTACCAATATTTCGATACTATTTCATATAGTATCACGATATGTGATTTGGCCTTCATATCTCAGAATTTCGCATAATATTGCATTTTAAGCAAGTTTTCTTGCATTTTGCTTCGTACGAAAAATCGTGGAATTTAGCAATATTTTAACGTTTATCATCTCCTTTTCCTTCATGTGATTTAAACAAAATATCATCGAATTAGGCAATATTTTGCCGTTTTCCACGTTATTGTGAATTTTCCGTCCATGGGTATTAATTCATATATATACGATAAAAATGATGCAAACACATAATTGATTAGATAATAACCTTAAATACTTCATTTTCAATCATCTATTTGTTTCTCGTTAAAATACTGAGTAAGATATTGAAAAGGGGAGAAGTTCGGTTTTTATTGCATATATCGACGTTTCAGCCGGATTAGAGCGGTTTTAAGTGTACATCTTCCATCGTTAATATAAACTGAAAATCAAGAACATTATAGTTAATTCTAATGAAAACACATTGTTTTTTATCATTTGTATTGGAAACAACATTGTCATATGTCTTTTCTTGGATGTAAATAATACGAAACCTCGCTCTATGATTTGAAGTTAAAATCCTCAAATATGGTTATATAGTGACTTTTTTCACGTTTTTCATGTAGTTTGATATTACGTAAATATATTAATTTTTACCAATATTTCGATACTATTTCATGTAGTATCACGATATGTGATTTGGCCTTGAAATCTCAGAATTTCATAATATTGCATTTTAAGCAAGTTTTCTTGCATTTTGTTTCGTACGAAAAATCATCGAATTTAGCAATATTTTGACGTTTATCATCCCCTTTTCCTTCATGTGATTTAAACAAAATATCATCGAATTAGGCAATATTTTGCCGTTTTCCACGTTTTTGTGAATTTTCAGTCCATGGGTATTAATTCATATATATACGATAAAAATGATGCAAACACATAATTGATTAGATAATAACCTTAAATACTTCATTTTCAATCATCTATTTGTTTCTCGTTAAAATACTGAGTAAGATGTTGAAAAGGGGAGAAGTTCGGTTTTTATTGCATATATCGACGTTTCAGCCGGATTAGAGCGGTTTTACGTGTACATCTTCCCTCATTAATATAAACGGAAAATCAAGAACATTATAGTTAATTCTAATGAAAACACATTGTTTTTTATCATTTGTATTGGAAACAACATTGTCATATGTCTTTTCTTGGATCTAAATAATACGAAACCTCGCTCTATGATTCTAAGTTATAATCCTCAAATATGGTTAAATAGTGACTTTTTTCACGATTTTCATGTAGTTTGATATTACGCAAATATATTCATTTTTACCAATATTTCGATACTATTTCATGCAGTATCACGATATGTGATTTGGCCTTCAAATCTCAGAATTTCGCATAATATTGCATTTTAAGCAAGTTTTCTTGCATTTTGTTTCGTACGAAAAATCATCGAATTTAGCAATATTTTGACGTTTATCATCCCCTTTTCCTTCATGTGATTTAAACAAAATATCATCGAATTAGGCAATATTTTGCCGTTTTCCACGTTTTTGTGAATTTTCAGTCCATGGGTATTAATTCATATATATACGATAAAAATGATGCAAACACATAATTGATTAGATAATAACCTTAAATACTTTATTTTCAATCATCTATTTGTTTCTCGTTAAAATACTGAGTAAGATGTTGAAAAGGGGAGAAGTTCGGTTTTTATTGCATATATCGACGTTTCAGCCGGATTAGAGCGGTTTTACGTGTACATCTTCCCTCGTTAATATAAACGGAAAATCAAGAACATTATAGTTAATTCTAATGAAAACACATTGTTTTTTATCATTTGTATTGGAAACAACATTGTCATGTCTTTTCTTGGATCTAAATAATTCGAAACCTCGCTCTATGATTCTAAGTTATAATCCTCAAATATGGCTAAATAGTGAATTTTTTCACGATTTTCATGTAGTTTGATATTACGTAAATATATTCATTTTTACCAATATTTCGATACTATTTCATATAGTATCACGATATGTGATTTGGCCTTCATATCTCAGAATTTCGCATAATATTGCATTTTAAGCAAGTTTTCTTGCATTTTGTTTCGTACGGAAAATCATCGAATTTAGCAATATTTTGACGTTTATCATCCCCTTTTCCTTCATGTGATTTAAACAAAATATCATCGAATTAGGCAATATTTTGCCGTTTTCCACGTTTTTGTGAATTTTCAGTCCATGGGTATTAATTCATATATATACGATAAAAATGATGCAAACACATAATTGATTAGATAATAACCTTAAATACTTCATTTTCAATCATCTATTTGTTTCTCGTTAAAATACTGAGTAAGATGTTGAAAAGGGGAGAAGTTCGGTTTTTATTGCATATATCGACGTTTCAGCCGGATTAGAGCGGTTTTACGTGTACATCTTCCCTCGTTAATATAAACGGAAAATCAAGAACATTATAGTTAATTCTAATGAAAACACATTGTTTTTTATCATTTGTATTGGAAACAACATTGTCATATGTCATTTCTTGGAACTAAATGATACGAAACCTCGCTCTATGATTTGAAGTTAAAATCCTCAAATATGGTTATATAGCGAATTTTTTCACGTTTTTCATGTAGTTTGATATTACGTAAATATATTCATTTTTACCAATATTTCGATACTAGTTCATGTAGTATCACGATATGTGATTTGGCCTTCAAATCTCAGAATTTCGCATAATATTGCATTTTAAGCAAGTTTTCTTTCATTTTGCTTCGTACGAAAAATCGTCGAATTTAGCAATATTTTAACGTTTATCATCTCCTTTTCCTTCATGTGATTTAAACAAAATATCATCGAATTAGGCAATATTTTGCCGTTTTCCACGTTTTTGTGAATTTTCCGTCCATTGGTATTAATTCATATATATACGATAAAAATGATGCAAACACATAATTGATTAGATAATAACCTTAAATACTTCATTTTCAATCATCTATTTGTTTCTCGTTAAAATACTGAGTAAGATATTGAAAAGGGGAGAAGTTCGGTTTTTATTGCATATATCGACGTTTCTGCCGGAATAGAGCGATTTTCGTGTACATCCTCCATCGGTAATATAAACTGAAAACCAGGAACATTTTAGTTAATTCTAATGAAAACACTTTGATTTTTATCATTTGTATTGGAAACAACATTGTCATATGTCTTTTCTTGGATCCAAATAATACGAAACCTCGCTCTATGATTTGAAGTTAAAATCCTCAAATATGGTTAAATAGTGTCTTTTTTCACGTTTGTCATGTAGTTTGATATTATGTAAATATATTCATTTATACCAATATTTCGATACTATTTCATGTAGTATCACGATATGTGATTTGACCTTGAAATCTCAGAATTTCATAATATTGCATTTTAAGCAAGTTTTCTTGCATTTTGTTTCGTACGAAAAATCATCGAATTTAGCAATATTTTGACGTTTATCATCCCCTTTTCCTTCATGTGATTTATACAAAATATCATCGAATTAGGCAATATTTTGCCGTTTTCCACGTTTTTGTGAATTTTCAGTCCATGGGTATTAATTCATATATATACGATAAAAAGGATGCAAACACATAATTGATTAGATAATAACCTTAAATACTTCATTTTCAATCATCTATTTGTTTCTCGTTAAAATACTGAGTAAGATGTTGAAAAGGGGAGAAGTTCGGTTTTTATTGCATATATCGACGTTTCAGCCGGATTAGAGCGGTTTTACGTGTACATCTTCCCTCGTTAATATAAACGGAAAATCAAGAACATTATAGTTAATTCTAATGAAAACACATTGTTTTTTATCATTTGTATTGGAAACAACATTGTCATATGTCTTTTCTTGGAACTAAATAATACGAAACCTCGCTCTATGATTTGAAGTTAAAATCCTCAAATATGGTTATATAGCGAATTTTTTCACGTTTTTCATGTATTTTGATATAACGTAAATATATTCATTTTTACCAATATTTCGATACTATTTCATGTAGTATCACGATATGTGATTTGGCCTTCAAATATCAGAATTTCGCATAATATTGCATTTTAAGCAAGTTTCCTTGCATTTTGTTTCGTACGAAAAATCATCGAATTTAGCAATATTTTGACGTTTATCATCCCCTTTTCCTTTATTTGATTTAAACAAAATATCATCGAATTAGGCAATATTTTGCCGTTTTTCCACGTTTTTGTGAATTTTCAGTCTATGGGTATTAATTAATTATATATACGATAAAAATGATGCAAACACATAATTGATTAGATAATAACCTTAAATACTTCATTTTCAATCAACTATTTGTTTCTCGTTAAAATACTGAGTAAGATATTGAAAAGGGGAGAAGTTCTGTTTTTATTGCATATATCGACGTTTCAGCCGGAATAGAGCGGTTTTACGTGTACATCTTCCATCAGTAATATAAACGGAAAATCAGGAACATTTTAGTTAATTCTAATGAAAACACATTGATTTTTATCATTTGTATTGGAAACAATATTGTCATGTCTTTTCTTGGATCTAAATAATTCGAAACCTCGCTCTATGATTCTAAGTTATAATCCTCAAATATGGTTAAATAGTGAATTTTTTCACGATTTTCATGTAGTTTGATATTACGTAAATATATTCATTTTTACCAATATTTCGATACTATTTCATATAGTATCACGATATGTGATTTGGCCTTCATATCTCAGAATTTCGCATAATATTGCATTTTAAGCAAGTTTTCTTGCATTTTGTTTCGTACGGAAAATCATCGAATTTAGCAATATTTTGACGTTTATCATCCCCTTTTCCTTCATGTGATTTAAACAAAATATCATCGAATTAGGCAATATTTTGCCGTTTTCCACGTTTTTGTGAATTTTCAGTCCATGGGTATTAATTCATATATATACGATAAAAATGATGCAAACACATAATTGATTAGATAATAACCTTAAATACTTCATTTTCAATCATCTATTTGTTTCTCGTTAAAATACTGAGTAAGATGTTGAAAAGGGGAGAAGTTCGGTTTTTATTGCATATATCGACGTTTCAGCCGGATTAGAGCGGTTTTACGTGTATATCTTCCCTCGTTAATATAAACGGAAAATCAAGAACATTATAGTTAATTCTAATGAAAACACATTGTTTTTTATCATTTGTATTGGAAACAACATTGTCATATGTCTTTTCTTGGAACTAAATAATACGAAACCTCGCTCTATGATTTGAAGTTAAAATCCTCAAATATGGTTATATAGCGAATTTTTTCACGTTTTTCATGTAGTTTGATATTACGTAAATATATTCATTTTTACCAATATTTCGATACTATTTCATGTAGTATCACGATATGTGATTTGGCCTTCAAATCTCAGAATTTCGCATAATATTGCATTTTAAGCAAGTTTTCTTTCATTTTGCTTCGTACGAAAAATCGTCGAATTTAGCAATATTTTAACGTTTATCATCTCCTTTTCCTTCATGTGATTTAAACAAAATATCATCGAATTAGGCAATATTTTGCCGTTTTCCACGTTTTTGTGAATTTTCCGTCCATTGGTATTAATTCATATATATACGATAAAAATGATGCAAACACATAATTGATTAGATAATAACCTTAAATACTTCATTTTCAATCATCTATTTGTTTCTCGTTAAAATACTGAGTAAGATATTGAAAAGGGGAGAAGTTCGGTTTTTATTGCATATATCGACGTTTCTGCCGGAATAGAGCGATTTTCGTGTACATCCTCCATCGGTAATATAAACGGAAAACCAGGAACATTTTAGTTAATTCTAATGAAAACACTTTGATTTTTATCATTTGTATTGGAAACAACATTGTCATATGTCTTTTCTTGGATCCAAATAATACGAAACCTCGCTCTATGATTTGAAGTTAAAATCCTCAAATATGGTTAAATAGTGTCTTTTTTCACGTTTGTCATGTAGTTTGATATTATGTAAATATATTCATTTATACCAATATTTCGATACTATTTCATGTAGTATCACGATATGTGATTTGGAATTGAAATCTCAGAATTTCATAATATTGCATTTTAAGCAAGTTTTCTTGCATTTTGTTTCGTACGAAAAATCATCGAATTTAGCAATATTTTGACGTTTATCATCCCCTTTTCCTTCATGTGATTTATACAAAATATCATCGAATTAGGCAATATTTTGCCGTTTTCCACGTTTATGTGAATTTTCAGTCCATGGGTATTAATTCATATATATACGATAAAAATGATGCAAACACATAATTGATTAGATAATAACCTTAAATACTTCATTTTCAATCATCTATTTGTTTCTCGTTAAAATACTGAGTAAGATGTTGAAAAGGGGAGAAGTTCGGTTTTTATTGCATATATCGACGTTTCAGCCGGATTAGAGCGGTTTTACGTGTACATCTTCCCTCGTTAATATAAACGGAAAATCAAGAACATTATAGTTAATTCTAATGAAAACACATTGTTTTTTATCATTTGTATTGGAAACAACATTGTCATATGTCTTTTCTTGGAACTAAATAATACGAAACCTCGCTCTATGATTTGAAGTTAAAATCCTCAAATATGGTTATATAGCGAATTTTTTCACGTTTTTCATGTAGTTTCATATTACGTAAATATATTCATTTTTACCAATATTTCGATACTATTTCATGTAGTATCACGATATGTGATTTGGCCTTCAAATCTCAGAATTTCGCATAATATTGCATTTTAAGCAAGTTTTCTTTCATTTTGCTTCGTACGATAAATCGTCGAATTTAGCAATATTTTAACGTTTATCATCTCCTTTTCCTTCATGTGATTTAAACAAAATATCATCGAATTAGGCAATATTTTGCCGTTTTCCACGTTTTTGTGAATTTTCAGTCCATGGGTATTAATTCATATATATACGATAAAAATGATGCTAACACATAATTGATTAGATAATAACCTTAAATACTTCATTTTCAATCATCTATTTGTTTCTCGTTAAAATACTGAGTAAGATGTTGAAAAGGGGAGAAGTTCGGTTTTTATTGCATATATCGACGTTTCAGCCGGATTAGAGCGGTTTTACGTGTACATCTTCCCTCGTTAATATAAACGGAAAATCAAGAACATTATAGTTAATTCTAATGATAACACATTGTTTTTTATCATTTGTATTGGAAACAACATTGTCATATGTCTTTTCTTGGATCTAAATAATACGAAACCTCGCTCTATGATTCTAAGTTATAATCCTCAAATATGGTTAAATAGTGACTTTTTTCACGATTTTCATGTAGTTTGATATTATGCAAATATATTCATTTTTACCAATATTTCGATACTATTTCATGTAGTATCACGATATGTGATTTGGCCTTCAAATATCAGAATTTCGCATAATATTGCCTTTTAAGCAAGTTTTCTTGCATTTTGTTTCGTACGGAAAATCATCGAATTTAGCAATATTTTGACGTTTATCATCCCCTTTTCCTTCATGTGATTTAAACAAAATATCATCGAATTAGGCAATATTTTGCCATTTTCCACGTTTTTGTGAATTTTCAGTCCATGGGTATTAATTCATATATATACGATAAAAATGATGCAAACACATAATTGATTAGATAATAACCTTAAATACTTCATTTTCAATCATCTATTTGTTTCTCGTTAAAATACTGAGTAAGATGTTGAAAAGGGGAGAAGTTCGGTTTTTATTGCATATATCGACGTTTCAGCCGGATTAGAGCGGTTTTACGTGTACATCTTCCCTCGTTAATATAAACGGAAAATCAAGAACATTATAGTTAATTCTAATGAAAACACATTGTTTTTTATCATTTGTATTGGAAACAACATTGTCATATGTCTTTTCTTGGAACTAAATAATACGAAACCTCGCTCTATGATTTGAAGTTAAAATCCTCAAATATGGTTATATAGTGACTTTTTTCACGCTTTTCATGTAGTTTGATATTACGTAAATATATTCATTTTTACCAATATTTCGATACTATTTCATGTAGTATCACGATATGTGATTTGGCCTTCAAATCTCAGAATTTCGCATAATATTGCATTTTAAGCAAGTTTTCTTGCATTTTGCTTCGTACGAAAAATCGTCGAATTTAGCAATATTTTAACGTTTATTATCTCCTTTTCCTTCATGTGATTTAAACAAAATATCATCGAATTAGGCAATATTTTGCCGTTTTCCACGTTTTTGTGAATTTTCCGTCCATGGGTATTAATTCATATATATACGATAAAAATTATACAAACACATAATTGATTAGATAATAACCTTAAATACTTCATTTTCAATCATCTATTTGTTTCTCGTTAAAATACTGAGTAAGATATTGAAAAGGGGAGAAGTTCGGTTTTTATTGCATATATCGACGTTTCAGCCGGAATAGAGCGATTTTCGTGTACATCCTCCATCGGTAATATAAACGGAAAACCAGGAACATTTTAGTTAATTCTAATGAAAACACTTTGATTTTTATCATTTGTATTGGAAACAACATTGTCATATGTCTTTTCTTGTATCCAAATAATACGAAACCTCGCTCTATGATTTGAAGTTAAAATCCTCAAATATGGTTAAATAGTGTCTTTTTTCACGTTTGTCATGTAGTTTGATATTATGTAAATATATTCATTTTTACCAATATTTCGATACTATTTCATGTAGTATCACGATATGTGATTTGGCCTTGATATCTCAGAATTTCATAATATTGCATTTTAAGCAACTTTTCTTGCATTTTGTTTCGTACGAAAAATCATCGAATTTAGCAATATTTTGACGTTTATCATCCCCTTTTCCTTCATGTGATTTATACAAAATATCATCGAATTAGGCAATATTTTGCCGTTTTCCACGTTTTTGTGAATTTTCAGTCCATGGGTATTAATTCATATATATACGATAAAAATGATGCAAACACATAATTGATTAGATAATAACCTTAAATACTTCATTTTCAATCATCTATTTGTTTCTCGTTAAAATACTGAGTAAGATGTTGAAAAGGGGAGAAGTTCGGTTTTTATTGCATATATCGACGTTTCAGCCGGATTAGAGCGGTTTTACGTGTACATCTTCCCTCGTTAATATAAACGGAAAATCAAGAACATTATAGTTAATTCTAATGAAAACACATTGTTTTTTATCATTTGTATTGGAAACAACATTGTCATATGTCTTTTCTTGGAACTAAATAATACGAAACCTCGCTCTATGATTTGAAGGTAAAATCCTCAAATATGGTAAAATAGTGAGTTTTTCACGTTAATCATGTAGTTTGATATTACGCAAATATATTCATTTTTACCAATATTTCGATACTATTTCATGTAGTATCACGATATGTGATTTGGCCTTCAAATATCAGAATTTCGCATAATATTGCATTTTAAGCAAGTTTCCTTGCATTTTGTTTCGTACGAAAAATCATCGAATTTAGCAATATTTTGACGTTTATCATCCCCTTTTCCTTTATTTGATTTAAACAAAATATCATCGAATTAGGCAATATTTTGCCGTTTTTCCACGTTTTTGTGAATTTTCAGTCTATGGGTATTAATTCATTATATATACAATAAAAATGATGCAAACACATAATTGATTAGATAATAACCTTAAATACTTCATTTTCAATCAACTATTTGTTTCTCGTTAAAATACTGAGTAAGATATTGAAAAGGGGAGAAGTTCTGTTTTTATTGCATATATCGACGTTTCAGCCGGAATAGAGCGGTTTTACGTGTACATCTTCCATCAGTAATATAAACGGAAAATCAGGAACATTTTAGTTAATTCTAATGAAAACACATTGATTTTTATCATTTGTATTGGAAACAATATTGTCATGTCTTTTCTTGGATCTAAATAATTCGAAACCTCGCTCTATGATTCTGAGTTATAATCCTCAAATATGGTTAAATAGTGAATTTTTTCACGATTTTCATGTAGTTTGATATTACGTAAATATATTCATTTTTACCAATATTTCGATACTATTTCATATAGTATCACGATATGTGATTTGGCCTTCATATCTCAGAATTTCGCATAATATTGCATTTTAAGCAAGTTTTCTTGCATTTTGTTTCCTACGGAAAATCATCGAATTTAGCAATATTTTGACGTTTATCATCCCCTTTTCCTTCATGTGATTTAAACAAAATATCATCGAATTAGGCAATATTTTGCCGTTTTCCACGTTTCTGTGAATTTTCAGTCCATGGGTATTAATATATATATATACGATAAAAATGATGCAAACACATAATTGATTAGATAATAACCTTAAATACTTCATTTTCAATCATCTATTTGTTTCTCGTTAAAATACTGAGTAAGATGTTGAAAAGGGGAGAAGTTCGGTTTTTATTGCATATATCGACGTTTCAGCCGGATTAGAGCGGTTTTACGTGTACATCTTCCCTCGTTAATATAAACGGAAAATCAAGAACATTATAGTTAATTCTAATGAAAACACATTGTTTTTTATCATTTGTATTGGAAACAACATTGTCATATGTCTTTTCTTGGAACTAAATAATACGAAACCTCGCTCTATGATTTGAAGTTAAAATCCTCAAATATGGTTATATAGCGAATTTTTTCACGTTTTTCATGTTTTTTGATATTACGTAAATATATTCATTTTTACCAATATTTCGATACTATTTCATGTAGTATCACGATATGTGATTTGGCCTTCAAATCTCAGAATTTCGCATAATATTGCATTTTAAGCAAGTTTTCTTTCATTTTGCTTCGTACGAAAAATCGTCGAATTTAGCAATATTTTAACGTTTATCATCTCCTTTTCCTTCATTTGATTTAAACAAAATATCATCGAATTAGGCAATATTTTGCCGTTTTCCACGTTTTTGTGAATTTTCCGTCCATGGGTATTAATTCATATATATACGATAAAAATGATGCAAACACATAATTGATTAGATAATAACCTTAAATACTTCATTTTCAATCATCTATTTGTTTCTCGTTAAAATACTGAGTAAGATATTGAAAAGGGGAGAAGTTCGGTTTTTATTGCATATATCGACGTTTCTGCCGGAATAGAGCGATTTTCGTGTACATCCTCCATCGGTAATATAAACGGAAAACCAGGAACATTTTAGTTAATTCTAATGAAAACACTTTGATTTTTATCATTTGTATTGGAAACAACATTGTCATATGTCTTTTCTTGGATCCAAATAATACGAAACCTCGCTCTATAATTTGAAGTTAAAATCCTCAAATATGGTTAAATAGTGTCTTTTTTCACGTTTGTCATGTAGTTTGATATTATGTAAATATATTCATTTATACCAATATTTCGATACTATTTCATGTAGTATCACGATATGTGATTTGGCCTTGAAATCTCAGAATTTCATAATATTGCATTTTAAGCAAGTTTTCTTGCATTTTGTTTCGTACGAAAAATCATCGAATTTAGCAATATTTTGACGTTTATCATCCCCTTTTCCTTCATGTGATTTATACAAAATATCATCGAATTAGGCAATATTTTGCCGTTTTCCACGTTTTTGTGAATTTTCAGTCCATGGGTATTAATTCATATATATACGATAAAAATGATGCTAACACATAATTGATTAGATAATAACCTTAAATACTTCATTTTCAATCATCTATTTGTTTCTCGTTAAAATACTGAGTAAGATGTTGAAAAGGGGAGAAGTTCGGTTTTTATTGCATATATCGACGTTTCAGCCGGATTAGAGCGGTTTTACGTGTACATCTTCCCTCGTTAATATAAACGGAAAATCAAGAACATTATAGTTAATTCTAATGATAACACATTGTTTTTTATCATTTGTATTGGAAACAATATTGTCATATGTCTTTTCTTGGATCTAAATAATACGAAACCTCGCTCTATGATTCTAAGTTATAATCCTCAAATATGGTTAAATAGTGACTTTTTTCACGATTTTCATGTAGTTTGATATTACGCAAATATATTCATTTTTACCAATATTTCGATACTATTTCATGTAGTATCACGATATGTGATTTGGCCTTCAAATCTCAGAATTTCGCATAATATTGCATTTTAAGCAAGTTTTCTTGCATTTTGTTTCGTACGAAAAATCATCGAATTTAGCAATATTTTGACGTTTATCATCCCCTTTTCCTTCATGTGATTTAAACAAAATATCATCGAATTAGGCAATATTTTGCCGTTTTCCACGTTTTTGTGAATTTTCAGTCCATGGGTATTAATTCATATATATACGATAAAAATGATGCAAACACATAATTGATTAGATAATAACCTTAAATACTTTATTTTCAATCATCTATTTGTTTCTCGTTAAAATACTGAGTAAGATGTTGAAAAGGGGAGAAGTTCGGTTTTTATTGCATATATCGACGTTTCAGCCGGATTAGAGCGGTTTTACGTGTACATCTTCCCTCGTTAATATAAACGGAAAATCAAGAACATTATAGTTAATTCTAATGAAAACACATTGTTTTTTATCATTTGTATTGGAAACAACATTGTCATATGTCTTTTCTTGGAACTAAATAATACGAAACCTCGCTCTATGATTTGAAGGTAAAATCCTCAAATATGGTAAAATAGTGAGTTTTTCACGTTAATCATGTAGTTTGATATTACGCAAATATATTCATTTTTACCAATATTTCGATACTATTTCATGTAGTATCACGATATGTGATTTGGCCTTCAAATATCAGAATTTCGCATAATATTGCATTTTAAGCAAGTTTCCTTGCATTTTGTTTCGTACGAAAAATCATCGAATTTAGCAATATTTTGACGTTTATCATCCCCTTTTCCTTTATTTGATTTAAACAAAATATCATCGAATTAGGCAATATTTTGCCGTTTTTCCACGTTTTTGTGAATTTTCAGTCTATGGGTATTAATTCATTATATATACGATAAAAATGATGCAAACACATAATTGATTAGATAATAACCTTAAATACTTCATTTTCAATCAACTATTTGTTTCTCGTTAAAATACTGAGTAAGATATTGAAAAGGGGAGAAGTTCTGTTTTTATTGCATATATCGACGTTTCAGCCGGAATAGAGCGGTTTTACGTGTACATCTTCCATCAGTAATATAAACGGAAAATCAGGAACATTTTAGTTAATTCTAATGAAAACACATTGATTTTTATCATTTGTATTGGAAACAATATTGTCATGTCTTTTCTTGGATCTAAATAATTCGAAACCTCGCTCTATGATTCTGAGTTATAATCCTCAAATATGGTTAAATAGTGAATTTTTTCACGATTTTCATGTAGTTTGATATTACGTAAATATATTCATTTTTACCAATATTTCGATACTATTTCATATAGTATCACGATATGTGATTTGGCCTTCATATCTCAGAATTTCGCATAATATTGCATTTTAAGCAAGTTTTCTTGCATTTTGTTTCGTACGGAAAATCATCGAATTTAGCAATATTTTGACGTTTATCATCCCCTTTTCCTTCATGTGATTTAAACAAAATATCATCGAATTAGGCAATATTTTGCCGTTTTCCACGTTTCTGTGAATTTTCAGTCCATGGGTATTAATATATATATATACGATAAAAATGATGCAAACACATAATTGATTAGATAATAACCTTAAATACTTCATTTTCAATCATCTATTTGTTTCTCGTTAAAATACTGAGTAAGATGTTGAAAAGGGGAGAAGTTCGGTTTTTATTGCATATATCGACGTTTCAGCCGGATTAGAGCGGTTTTACGTGTACATCTTCCCTCGTTAATATAAACGGAAAATCAAGAACATTATAGTTAATTCTAATGAAAACACATTGTTTTTTATCATTTGTCTTGGAAACAACATTGTCATATGTCTTTTCTTGGAACTAAATAATACGAAACCTCGCTCTATGATTTGAAGTTAAAATCCTCAAATATGGTTATATAGCGAATTTTTTCACGTTTTTCATGTTTTTTGATATTACGTAAATATATTCATTTTTACCAATATTTCGATACTATTTCATGTAGTATCACGATATGTGATTTGGCCTTCAAATCTCCGAATTTCGCATAATATTGCATTTTAAGCAATTTTTCTTTCATTTTGCTTCGTACGAAAAATCGTCGAATTTAGCAATATTTTAACGTTTATCATCTCCTTTTCCTTCATTTGATTTAAACAAAATATCATCGAATTAGGCAATATTTTGCCGTTTTCCACGTTTTTGTGAATTTTCCGTCCATGGGTATTAATTCATATATATACGATAAAAATGATGCAAACACATAATTGATTAGATAATAACCTTAAATACTTCATTTTCAATCATCTATTTGTTTCTCGTTAAAATACTGAGTAAGATATTGAAAAGGGGAGAAGTTCGGTTTTTATTGCATATATCGACGTTTCTGCCGGAATAGAGCGATTTTCGTGTACATCCTCCATCGGTAATATAAACGGAAAACCAGGAACATTTTAGTTAATTCTAATGAAAACACTTTGATTTTTATCATTTGTATTGGAAACAACATTGTCATATGTCTTTTCTTGGATCCAAATAATACGAAACCTCGCTCTATAATTTGAAGTTAAAATCCTCAAATATGGTTAAATAGTGTCTTTTTTCACGTTTGTCATGTAGTTTGATATTATGTAAATATATTCATTTATACCAATATTTCGATACTATTTCATGTAGTATCACGATATGTGATTTGGCCTTGAAATCTCAGAATTTCATAATATTGCATTTTAAGCAAGTTTTCTTGCATTTTGTTTCGTACGAAAAATCATCGAATTTAGCAATATTTTGACGTTTATCATCCCCTTTTCCTTCATGTGATTTATACAAAATATCATCGAATTAGGCAATATTTTGCCGTTTTCCACGTTTTTGTGAATTTTCAGTCCATGGGTATTAATTCATATATATACGATAAAAATGATGCTAACACATAATTGATTAGATAATAACCTTAAATACTTCATTTTCAATCATCTATTTGTTTCTCGTTAAAATACTGAGTAAGATGTTGAAAAGGGGAGAAGTTCGGTTTTTATTGCATATATCGACGTTTCAGCCGGATTAGAGCGGTTTTACGTGTACATCTTCCCTCGTTAATATAAACGGAAATTCAAGAACATTATAGTTAATTCTAATGATAACACATTGTTTTTTATCATTTGTATTGGAAACAACATTGTCATATGTCTTTTCTTGGATCTAAATAATACGAAACCTCGCTCTATGATTCTAAGTTATAATCCTCAAATATGGTTAAATAGTGACTTTTTTCACGATTTTCATGTAGTTTGATATTACGCAAATATATTCATTTTTACCAATATTTCGATACTATTTCATGTAGTATCACGATATGTGATTTGGCCTTCAAATCTCAGAATTTCGCATAATATTGCATTTTAAGCAAGTTTTCTTGCATTTTGTTTCGTACGAAAAATCATCGAATTTAGCAATATTTTGACGTTTATCATCCCCTTTTCCTTCATGTGATTTAAACAAAATATCATCGAATTAGGCAATATTTTGCCGTTTTCCACGTTTTTGTGAATTTTCAGTCCATGGGTATTAATTCATATATATACGATAAAAATGATGCAAACACATAATTGATTAGATAATAACCTTAAATACTTTATTTTCAATCATCTATTTGTTTCTCGTTAAAATACTGAGTAAGATGTTGAAAAGGGGAGAAGTTCGGTTTTTATTGCATATATCGACGTTTCAGCCGGATTAGAGCGGTTTTACGTGTACATCTTCCCTCGTTAATATAAACGGAAAATCACGAACATTATAGTTAATTCTAATGAAAACACATTGTTTTTTATCATTTGTATTGGAAACAACATTGTCATATGTCTTTTCTTGGAACTAAATAATACGAAACCTCGCTCTATGATTTGAAGGTAAAATCCTCAAATATGGTAAAATAGTGAGTTTTTCACGTTAATCATGTAGTTTGATATTACGCAAATATATTCATTTTTACCAATATTTCGATACTATTTCATGTAGTATCACGATATGTGATTTGGCCTTCAAATCTCAGAATTTCGCATAATATTGCATTTTAAGCAAGTTTTCTTGCATTTTGCTTCGTACGAAAAATCGTCGAATTTAGCAATATTTTAACGTTTATTATCTCCTTTTCCTTCATGTGATTTAAACAAAATATCATCGAATTAGGCAATATTTTGCCGTTTTTCACGTTTTTGTTAATTTTCCGTCCATGGGTATTAATTCATATATATACGATAAAAATTATACAAACACATAATTGATTAGATAATAACCTTAAATACTTCATTTTCAATCATCTATTTGTTTCTCGTTAAAATACTGAGTAAGATATTGAAAAGGGGAGAAGTTCGGTTTTTATTGCATATATCGACGTTTCAGCCGGAATAGAGCGATTTTCGTGTACATCCTCCATCGGTAATATAAACGGAAAACCAGGAACATTTTAGTTAATTCTAATGAAAACACTTTGATTTTTATCATTTGTATTGGAAACAACATTGTCATATGTCTTTTCTTGTATCCAAATAATACGAAACCTCGCTCTATGATTTGAAGTTAAAATCCTCAAATATGGTTAAATAGTGTCTTTTTTCACGTTTGTCATGTAGTTTGATATTATGTAAATATATTCATTTTTACCAATATTTCGATACTATTTCATGTAGTATCACGATATGTGATTTGGCCTTGATATCTCAGAATTTCATAATATTGCATTTTAAGCAACTTTTCTTGCATTTTGTTTCGTACGAAAAATCATCGAATTTAGCAATATTTTGACGTTTATCATCCCCTTTTCCTTCATGTGATTTATACAAAATATCATCGAATTAGGCAATATTTTGCCGTTTTCCACGTTTTTGTGAATTTTCAGTCCATGGGTATTAATTCATATATATACGATAAAAATGATGCAAACACATAATTGATTAGATAATAACCTTAAATACTTCATTTTCAATCATCTATTTGTTTCTCGTTAAAATACTGAGTAAGATGTTGAAAAGGGGAGAAGTTCGGTTTTTATTGCATATATCGACGTTTCAGCCGGATTAGAGCGGTTTTACGTGTACATCTTCCCTCGTTAATATAAACGGAAAATCAAGAACATTATAGTTAATTCTAATGAAAACACATTGTTTTTTATCATTTGTATTGGAAACAACATTGTCATATGTCTTTTCTTGGAACTAAATAATACGAAACCTCGCTCTATGATTTGAAGGTAAAATCCTCAAATATGGTAAAATAGTGAGTTTTTCACGTTAATCATGTAGTTTGATATTACGCAAATATATTCATTTTTACCAATATTTCGATACTATTTCATGTAGTATCACGATATGTGATTTGGCCTTCAAATATCAGAATTTCGCATAATATTGCATTTTAAGCAAGTTTCCTTGCATTTTGTTTCGTACGAAAAATCATCGAATTTAGCAATATTTTGACGTTTATCATCCCCTTTTCCTTTATTTGATTTAAACAAAATATCATCGAATTAGGCAATATTTTGCCGTTTTTCCACGTTTTTGTGAATTTTCAGTCTATGGGTATTAATTCATTATATATACGATAAAAATGATGCAAACTCATAATTGATTAGATAATAACCTTAAATACTTCATTTTCAATCAACTATTTGTTTCTCGTTAAAATACTGAGTAAGATATTGAAAAGGGGAGAAGTTCTGTTTTTATTGCATATATCGACGTTTCAGCCGGAATAGAGCGGTTTTACGTGTACATCTTCCAGCAGTAATATAAACGGAAAATCAGGAACATTTTAGTTAATTCTAATGAAAACACATTGATTTTTATCATTTGTATTGGAAACAATATTGTCATGTCTTTTCTTGGATCTAAATAATTCGAAACCTCGCTCTATGATTCTAAGTTATAATCCTCAAATATGGTTAAATAGTGAATTTTTTCACGATTTTCATGTAGTTTGATATTACGTAAATATATTCATTTTTACCAATATTTCGATACTATTTCGAATAGTATCACGATATGTGATTTGGCCTTCATATCTCAGAATTTCGCATAATATTGCATTTTAAGCAAGTTTTCTTGCATTTTGTTTTGTACGAAAAATCATCGAATTTAGCAATATTTTGACGTTTATCATCCCCTTTTCCTTCATGTGATTTATACAAAATATCATCGAATTAGGCAATATTTTGCCGTTTTCCACGTTTTTTTGAATTTTCAGTCCATGGGTATTAATTCATATATATACGATAAAAATGATGCTAACACATAATTGATTAGATAATAACCTTAAATACTTCATTTTCAATCATCTATTTGTTTCTCGTTAAAATACTGAGTAAGATGTTGAAAAGGGGAGAAGTTCGGTTTTTATTGCATATATCGACGTTTCAGCCGGATTAGAGCGGTTTTACGTGTACATCTTCCCTCGTTAATATAAACGGAAAATCAAGAACATTATAGTTAATTCTAATGATAACACATTGTTTTTTATCATTTGTATTGGAAACAACATTGTCATATGTCTTTTCTTGGATCTAAATAATACGAAACCTCGCTCTATGATTCTAATTCGATTCCTTGCATTTTGTTTCGTACGAAAAATCATCGAATTTAGCAATATTTTGACGTTTATCATCCCCTTTTCCTTTATTTGATTTAAACAAAATATCATCGAATTAGGCAATATTTTGCCGTTTTTCCACGTTTTTGTGAATTTTCAGTCTATGGGTATTAATTCATTATATATACGATAAAAATGATGCAAACACATAATTGATTAGATAATAACCTTAAATACTTCATTTTCAATCAACTATTTGTTTCTCGTTAAAATACTGAGTAAGATATTGAAAAGGGGAGAAGTTCTGTTTTTATTGCATATATCGACGTTTCAGCCGGAATAGAGCGGTTTTACGTGTACATCTTCCATCAGTAATATAAACGGAAAATCAGGAACATTTTAGTTAATTCTAATGAAAACACATTGATTTTTATCATTTGTATTGGAAACAATATTGTCATGTCTTTTCTTGGATCTAAATAATTCGAAACCTCGCTCTATGATTCTAAGTTATAATCCTCAAATATGGTTAAATAGTGTCTTTTTTCACGTTTGTCATGTAGTTTGATATTATGTAAATATATTCATTTTTACCAATATTTCGATACTATTTCATGTAGTATCACGATATGTGATTTGGCCTTGATATCTCAGAATTTCATAATATTGCATTTTAAGCAACTTTTCTTGCATTTTGTTTCGTACGAAAAATCATCGAATTTAGCAATATTTTGACGTTTATCATCCCCTTTTCCTTCATGTGATTTATACAAAATATCATCGAATTAGGCAATATTTTGCCGTTTTCCACGTTTTTGTGAATTTTCAGTCCATGGGTATTAATTCATATATATACGATAAAAATGATGCAAACACATAATTGATTAGATAATAACCTTAAATACTTCATTTTCAATCATCTATTTGTTTCTCGTTAAAATACTGAGTAAGATGTTGAAAAGGGGAGAAGTTCGGTTTTTATTGCATATATCGACGTTTCAGCCGGATTAGAGCGGTTTTACGTGTACATCTTCCCTCGTTAATATAAACGGAAAATCAAGAACATTATAGTTAATTCTAATGAAAACACATTGTTTTTTATCATTTGTATTGGAAACAACATTGTCATATGTCTTTTCTTGGAACTAAATAATACGAAACCTCGCTCTATGATTTGAAGGTAAAATCCTCAAATATGGTAAAATAGTGAGTTTTTCACGTTAATCATGTAGTTTGATATTACGCAAATATATTCATTTTTACCAATATTTCGATACTATTTCATGTAGTATCACGATATGTGATTTGGCCTTCAAATATCAGAATTTCGCATAATATTGCATTTTAAGCAAGTTTCCTTGCATTTTGTTTCGTACGAAAAATCATCGAATTTAGCAATATTTTGACGTTTATCATCCCCTTTTCCTTTATTTGATTTAAACAAAATATCATCGAATTAGGCAATATTTTGCCGTTTTTCCACGTTTTTGTGAATTTTCAGTCTATGGGTATTAATTCATTATATATACGATAAAAATGATGCAAACACATAATTGATTAGATAATAACCTTAAATACTTCATTTTCAATCAACTATTTGTTTCTCGTTAAAATACTGAGTAAGATATTGAAAAGGGGAGAAGTTCTGTTTTTATTGCATATATCGACGTTTCAGCCGGAATAGAGCGGTTTTACGTGTACATCTTCCATCAGTAATATAAACGGAAAATCAGGAACATTTTAGTTAATTCTAATGAAAACACATTGATTTTTATCATTTGTATTGGAAACAATATTGTCATGTGTTTTCTTGGATCTAAATAATTCGAAACCTCGCTCTATGATTCTGAGTTATAATCCTCAAATATGGTTAAATAGTGAATTTTTTCACGATTTTCATGTAGTTTGATATTACGTAAATATATTCATTTTTACCAATATTTCGATACTATTTCATATAGTATCACGATATGTGATTTGGCCTTCATATCTCAGAATTTCGCATAATATTGCATTTTAAGCAAGTTTTCTTGCATTTTGTTTCGTACGGAAAATCATCGAATTTAGCAATATTTTGACGTTTATCATCCCCTTTTCCTTCATGTGATTTAAACAAAATATCATCGAATTAGGCAATATTTTGCCGTTTTCCACGTTTCTGTGAATTTTCAGTCCATGGGTATTAATATATATATATACGATAAAAATGATGCAAACACATAATTGATTAGATAATAACCTTAAATACTTCATTTTCAATCATCTATTTGTTTCTCGTTAAAATACTGAGTAAGATGTTGAAAAGGGGAGAAGTTCGGTTTTTATTGCATATATCGACGTTTCAGCCGGATTAGAGCGGTTTTACGTGTACATCTTCCCTCGTTAATATAAACGGAAAATCAAGAACATTATAGTTAATTCTAATGAAAACACATTGTTTTTTATCATTTGTATTGGAAACAACATTGTCATATGTCTTTTCTTGGAACTAAATAATACGAAACCTCGCTCTATGATTTGAAGTTAAAATCCTCAAATATGGTTATATAGCGAATTTTTTCACGTTTTTCATGTTTTTTGATATTACGTAAATATATTCATTTTTACCAATATTTCGATACTATTTCATGTAGTATCACGATATGTGATTTGGCCTTCAAATCTCAGAATTTCGCATAATATTGCATTTTAAGCAAGTTTTCTTTCATTTTGCTTCGTACGAAAAATCGTCGAATTTAGCAATATTTTAACGTTTATCATCTCCTTTTCCTTCATTTGATTTAAACAAAATATCATCGAATTAGGCAATATTTTGCCGTTTTCCACGTTTTTGTGAATTTTCCGTCCATGGGTATTAATTCATATATATACGATAAAAATGATGCAAACACATAATTGATTAGATAATAACCTTAAATACTTCATTTTCAATCATCTATTTGTTTCTCGTTAAAATACTGAGTAAGATATTGAAAAGGGGAGAAGTTCGGTTTTTATTGCATATATCGACGTTTCTGCCGGAATAGAGCGATTTTCGTGTACATCCTCCATCGGTAATATAAACGGAAAACCAGGAACATTTTAGTTAATTCTAATGAAAACACTTTGATTTTTATCATTTGTATTGGAAACAACATTGTCATATGTCTTTTCTTGGATCCAAATAATACGAAACCTCGCTCTATAATTTGAAGTTAAAACCCTCAAATATGGTTAAATAGTGTCTTTTTTCACGTTTGTCATGTAGTTTGATATTATGTAAATATATTCATTTATACCAATATTTCGATACTATTTCATGTAGTATCACGATATGTGATTTGGCCTTGAAATCTCAGAATTTCATAATATTGCATTTTAAGCAAGTTTTCTTGCATTTTGTTTCGTACGAAAAATCATCGAATTTAGCAATATTTTGACGTTTATCATCCCCTTTTCCTTCATGTGATTTATACAAAATATCATCGAATTAGGCAATATTTTGCCGTTTTCCACGTTTTTGTGAATTTTCAGTCCATGGGTATTAATTCATATATATACGATAAAAATGATGCTAACACATAATTGATTAGATAATAACCTTAAATACTTCATTTTCAATCATCTATTTGTTTCTCGTTAAAATACTGAGTAAGATGTTGAAAAGGGGAGAAGTTCGGTTTTTATTGCATATATCGACGTTTCAGCCGGATTAGAGCGGTTTTACGTGTACATCTTCCCTCGTTAATATAAACGGAAAATCAAGAACATTATAGTTAATTCTAATGATAACACATTGTTTTTTATCATTTGTATTGGAAACAACATTGTCATATGTCTTTTCTTGGATCTAAATAATACGAAACCTCGCTCTATGATTCTAAGTTATAATCCTCAAATATGGTTAAATAGTGACTTTTTTCACGATTTTCATGTAGTTTGATATTACGCAAATATATTCATTTTTACCAATATTTCGATACTATTTCATGTAGTATCACGATATGTGATTTGGCCTTCAAATCTCAGAATTTCGCATAATATTGCATTTTAAGCAAGTTTTCTTGCATTTTGTTTCGTACGAAAAATCATCGAATTTAGCAATATTTTGACGTTTATCATCCCCTTTTCCTTCATGTGATTTAAACAAAATATCATCGAATTAGGCAATATTTTGCCGTTTTCCACGTTTTTGTGAATTTTCAGTCCATGGGTATTAATTCATATATATACGATAAAAATGATGCAAACACATAATTGATTAGATAATAACCTTAAATACTTTATTTTCAATCATCTATTTGTTTCTCGTTAAAATACTGAGTAAGATGTTGAAAAGGGGAGAAGTTCGGTTTTTATTGCATATATCGACGTTTCAGCCGGATTAGAGCGGTTTTACGTGTACATCTTCCCTCGTTAATATAAACGGAAAATCAAGAACATTATAGTTAATTCTAATGAAAACACATTGTTTTTTATCATTTGTATTGGAAACAACATTGTCATATGTCTTTTCTTGGAACTAAATAATACGAAACCTCGCTCTATGATTTGAAGGTAAAATCCTCAAATATGGTAAAATAGTGAGTTTTTACCGTTAATCATGTAGTTTGATATTACGCAAATATATTCATTTTTACCAATATTTCGATACTATTTCATGTAGTATCACGATATGTGATTTGGCCTTCAAATCTCAGAATTTCGCATAATATTGCATTTTAAGCAAGTTTTCTTGCATTTTGCTTCGTACGAAAAATCGTCGAATTTAGCAATATTTTAACGTTTATTATCTCCTTTTCCTTCATGTGATTTAAACAAAATATCATCGAATTAGGCAATATTTTGCCGTTTTTCACGTTTTTGTTAATTTTCCGTCCATGGGTATTAATTCATATATATACGATAAAAATTATACAAACACATAATTGATTAGATAATAACCTTAAATACTTCATTTTCAATCATCTATTTGTTTCTCGTTAAAATACTGAGTAAGATATTGAAAAGGGGAGAAGTTCGGTTTTTATTGCATATATCGACGTTTCAGCCGGAATAGAGCGATTTTCGTGTACATCCTCCATCGGTAATATAAACGGAAAACCAGGAACATTTTAGTTAATTCTAATGAAAACACTTTGATTTTTATCATTTGTATTGGAAACAACATTGTCATATGTCTTTTCTTGTATCCAAATAATACGAAACCTCGCTCTATGATTTGAAGTTAAAATCCTCAAATATGGTTAAATAGTGTCTTTTTTCACGTTTGTCATGTAGTTTGATATTATGTAAATATATTCATTTTTACCAATATTTCGATACTATTTCATGTAGTATCACGATATGTGATTTGGCCTTGATATCTCAGAATTTCATAATATTGCATTTTAAGCAACTTTTCTTGCATTTTGTTTCGTACGAAAAATCATCGAATTTAGCAATATTTTGACGTTTATCATCCCCTTTTCCTTCATGTGATTTATACAAAATATCATCGAATTAGGCAATATTTTGCCGTTTTCCACGTTTTTGTGAATTTTCATTCCATGGGTATTAATTCATATATATACGATAAAAATGATGCAAACACATAATTGATTAGATAATAACCTTAAATACTTCATTTTCAATCATCTATTTGTTTCTCGTTAAAATACTGAGTAAGATGTTGAAAAGGGGAGAAGTTCGGTTTTTATTGCATATATCGACGTTTCAGCCGGATTAGAGCGGTTTTACGTGTACATCTTCCCTCGTTAATATAAACGGAAAATCAAGAACATTATAGTTAATTCTAATGAAAACACATTGTTTTTTATCATTTGTATTGGAAACAACATTGTCATATGTCTTTTCTTGGAACTAAATAATACGAAACCTCGCTCTATGATTTGAAGGTAAAATCCTCAAATATGGTAAAATAGTGAGTTTTTCACGTTAATCATGTAGTTTGATATTACGCAAATATATTCATTTTTACCAATATTTCGATACTATTTCATGTAGTATCACGATATGTGATTTGGCCTTCAAATATCAGAATTTCGCATAATATTGCATTTTAAGCAAGTTTCCTTGCATTTTGTTTCGTACGAAAAATCATCGAATTTAGCAATATTTTGACGTTTATCATCCCCTTTTCCTTTATTTGATTTAAACAAAATATCATCGAATTAGGCAATATTTTGCCGTTTTTCCACGTTTTTGTGAATTTTCAGTCTATGGGTATTAATTCATTATATATACGATAAAAATGATGCAAACTCATAATTGATTAGATAATAACCTTAAATACTTCATTTTCAATCAACTATTTGTTTCTCGTTAAAATACTGAGTAAGATATTGAAAAGGGGAGAAGTTCTGGTTTTATTGCATATATCGACGTTTCAGCCGGAATAGAGCGGTTTTACGTGTACATCTTCCATCAGTAATATAAACGGAAAATCAGGAACATTTTAGTTAATTCTAATGAAAACACATTGATTTTTATCATTTGTATTGGAAACAATATTGTCATGTCTTTTCTTGGATCTAAATAATTCGAAACCTCGCTCTATGATTCTAAGTTATAATCCTCAAATATGGTTAAATAGTGAATTTTTTCACGATTTTCATGTAGTTTGATATTACGTAAATATATTCATTTTTACCAATATTTCGATACTATTTCAAATAGTATCACGATATGTGATTTGGCCTTCATATCTCAGAATTTCGCATAATATTGCATTTTAAGCAAGTTTTCTTGCATTTTGTTTCGTACGAAAAATCATCGAATTTAGCAATATTTTGACGTTTATCATCCCCTTTTCCTTCATGTGATTTATACAAAATATCATCGAATTAGGCAATATTTTGCCGTTTTCCACGTTTTTTTGAATTTTCAGTCCATGGGTATTAATTCATATATATACGATAAAAATGATGCTAACACATAATTGATTAGATAATAACCTTAAATACTTCATTTTCAATCATCTATTTGTTTCTCGTTAAAATACTGAGTAAGATGTTGAAAAGGGGAGAAGTTCGGTTTTTATTGCATATATCGACGTTTCAGCCGGATTAGAGCGGTTTTACGTGTACATCTTCCCTCGTTAATATAAACGGAAAATCAAGAACATTATAGTTAATTCTAATGATAACACATTGTTTTTTATCATTTGTATTGGAAACAACATTGTCATATGTCTTTCCTTGGATCTAAATAATACGAAACCTAGCTCTATGATTCTAATTCGATTCCTTGCATTTTGTTTCGTACGAAAAATCATCGAATTTAGCAATATTTTGACGTTTATCATCCCCTTTTCCTTTATTTGATTTAAACAAAATATCATCGAATTAGGCAATATTTTGCCGTTTTTCCACGTTTTTGTGAATTTTCAGTCTATGGGTATTAATTCATTATATATACGATAAAAATGATGCAAACACATAATTGATTAGATAATAACCTTAAATACTTCATTTTCAATCAACTATTTGTTTCTCGTTAAAATACTGAGTAAGATATTGAAAAGGGGAGAAGTTCGGTTTTTATTGCATATATCGACGTTTCAGCCGGATTAGAGCGGTTTTACGTGTACATCTTCCCTCGTTAATATAAACGGAAAATCAAGAACATTATAGTTAATTCTAATAATAACACATTGTTTTTTATCATTTGTATTGGAAACAACATTGTCATATGTCTTTTCTTGGATCTAAATAATACGAAACCTCGCTCTATGATTCTAAGTTATAATCCTCAAATATGGTTAAATAGTGACTTTTTTCACGATTTTCATGTAGTTTGATATTACGCAAATATATTCATTTTTACCAATATTTCGATACTATTTCATGTAGTATCACGATATGTGATTTGGCCTTCAAATATCAGAATTTCGCATAATATTGCATTTTAAGCAAGTTTTCTTGCATTTTATTTCGTACGGAAAATCATCGAATTTAGCAATATTTTGACGTTTATCATCCCCTTTTCCTTCATGTGATTTAAACAAAATATCATCGAATTAGGCAATATTTTGCCGTTTTCCACGTTTTTGTGAATTTTCAGTCCATGGGTATTAATTCATATATATACGATAAAAATGATGCAAACACATAATTGATTAGATAATAACCTTAAATACTTCATTTTCAATCATCTATTTGTTTCTCGTTAAAATACTGAGTAAAATGTTGAAAAGGGGAGAAGTTCGGTTTTTATTGCATATATCGACGTTTCAGCCGGATTAGAGCGGTTTTACGTGTACATCTTCCGTCGTAAACGGAAAATCAAGAACATTATAGTTAATTCTAATGAAAACACATTGTTTTTTATCATTTGTATTGGAAACAACATTGTCATATGTCTTTTCTTGGAACTAAATAATACGAAACCTCGCTCTATGATTTGAAGTTAAAATCCTCAAATATGGTTATATAGCGAATTTTTTCACGTTTTTCATGTAGTTTGATATTACGTAAATATATTCATTTTTACCAATATTTCGATACTATTTCATGTAGTATCACGATATGTGATTTGGCCTTCAAATCTCAGAATTTCGCATAATATTGCATTTTAAGCAAGTTTTCTTTCATTTTGCTTCGTACGAAAAATCGTCGAATTTAGCAATATTTTGACGTTTATCATCCCCTTTTCCTTCATGTGATTTATACAAAATATCATCGAATTAGGTAATATTTTGCCGTTTTCCACGTTTTTGTGAATTTTCTGTCCATGGGTATTAATTCATATATATACGATAAAAATGATGCAAACACATAATTGATTAGATAATAACCTTAAATACTTCATTTTCAATCATCTATTTGTTTCTCGTTAAAATACTGAGTAAGATATTGAAAAGGGGAGAAGTTCGGTTTTTATTGCATATATCGACGTTTCTGCCGGAATAGAGCGATTTTCGTGTACATCCTCCATCGGTAATATAAACGGAAAACCAGGAACATTTTAGTTAATTCTAATGAAAACACTTTGATTTTTATCATTTGTATTGGAAACAACATTGTCATATGTCTTTTCTTGGATCCAAATAATACGAAACCTCGCTCTATGATTTGAAGTTAAAATCCTCAAATATGGTTAAATAGTGTCTTTTTTCACGTTTGTCATGTAGTTTGATATTATGTAAATATATTCATTTATACCAATATTTCGATACTATTTCATGTAGTATCACGATATGTGATTTGGCCTTGAAATCTCAGAATTTCATAATATTGCATTTTAAGCAAGTTTTCTTGCATTTTGTTTCGTACGAAAAATCATCGAATTTAGCAATATTTTGACGTTTATCATCCCCTTTTCCTTCATGTGATTTATACAAAATATCATCGAATTAGGCAATATTTTGCCGTTTTCCACGTTTTTGTGAATTTTCAGTCCATGGGTATTAATTCATATATATACGATAAAAATGATGCTAACACATAATTGATTAGATAATAACCTTAAATACTTCATTTTCAATCATCTATTTGTTTCTCGTTAAAATACTGAGTAAGATGTTGAAAAGGGGAGAAGTTCGGTTTTTATTGCATATATCGACGTTTCAGCCGGATTAGAGCGGTTTTACTTGTACATCTTCCCTCGTTAATATAAACGGAAAATCAAGAACATTATAGTTAATTCTAATGAAAACACATTGTTTTTTATCATTTGTATTGGAAACAACATTGTCATATGTCTTTTCTTGGAACTAAATAATACGAAACCTCGCTCTATGATTTGAAGTTAAAATCCTCAAATATGGTTATATAGTGACTTTTTTCACGTTTTTCATGTAGTTTGATATTACGTAAATATATTCATTTTTACCAATATTTCGATACTATTTCATGTAGTATCACGATATGTGATTTGGCCTTCAAATCTCAGAATTTCGCATAATATTGCATTTTAAGCAAGTTTTCTTGCATTTTGCTTCGTACGTAAAATAGTCGAATTTAGCAATATTTTAACGTTTATTATCTCCTTTTCCTTCATGTGATTTAAACAAAATATCATCGAATTAGGCAATATTTTGCCGTTTTCCACGTTTTTGTGAATTTTCCGTCCATGGGTATTAATTCATATATATACGATAAAAATGATACAAACACATAATTGATTAGATAATAACCTTAAATACTTCATTTTCAATCATCTATTTGTTTCTCGTTAAAATACTGAGTAAGATATTGAAAAGGGGAGAAGTTCGGTTTTTATTGCATATATCGACGTTTCAGCTGGAATAGAGCGATTTTCGTGTACATCCTCCATCGGTAATATAAACGGAAAACCAGGAACATTTTAGTTAATTCTAATTAAAACACTTTGATTTTTATCATTTGTATTGGAAACAACATTGTCATATGTCTTTTCTTGGATCCAAATAATACGAAACCTCGCTCTATGATTTGAAGTTAAAATCCTCAAACATGGTTAAATAGTGTCTTTTTTCACGTTTGTCATGTAGTTTGATATTATGTAAATATATTCATTTTTACCAATATTTCGATACTATTTCATGTAGTATCACGATATGTGATTTGGCCTTGAAATCTCAGAATTTCATAATATTGCATTTTAAGCAAGTTTTCTTGCATTTTGTTTCGTACGAAAAATCATCGAATTTAGCAATATTTTGACGTTTATCATCCCCTTTTCCTTCATGTGATTTATACAAAATATCATCGAATTAGGCAATATTTTGCTGTTTTCCACGTTTTTGTGAATTTTCAGTCAATGGGTATTAATTCATATATATACGATAAAAATTATGCAAACACATAATTGATTAGATAATAACCTTAAATACTTCATTTTCAATCATCTATTTGTTTCTCGTTAAAATACTGAGTAAGATGTTGAAAAGGGGAGAAGTTCGGTTTTTATTGCATATATCGACGTTTCAGCCGGATTAGAGCGGTTTTACGTGTACATCTTCCCTCGTTAATATAAACGGAAAATCAAGAACATTATAGTTAATTCTAATGAAAACACATTGTTTTTTATCATTTGTATTAGAAACAACATTGTCATATGTCTTTTCTTGGAACTAAATAATACGAAACCTCGCTCTATGATTTGAAGTTAAAATCCTCAAATATGGTTATATAGCGAATTTTTTCACGTTTTTCATGTAGTTTGATATTACGTAAATATATTCATTTTTACCAATATTTCGATACTATTTCATGTAGTATCACGATATGTGATTTGGCTTTCAAATCTCAGAATTTCGCATAATATTGCATTTTATGCAAGTTTTCTTGCATTTTGCTTCATACGAAAAATCGTCGAATTTTGCAATATTTTAACGTTTATCATCTCCTTTTCCTTCATGTGATTTAAACAAAATATCATCGAATTAGGCAATATTTGGCCGTTTTCCACGTTTTTGTGAATTTTCCGTCCATGGGTATTAATTCATATATATACGATAAAAATGATGCAAACACATAATTGATTAGATAATAACCTTAAATACTTCATTTTCAATCATCTATTTGTTTCTCGTTAAAATACTGAGTAAGATATTAAAAAGGGGAGAAGTTCGGTTTTTATTGCATATATCGACGTTTCTGCCGGAATAGAGCGATTTTCGTGTACATCCTCCATCGTTAATATAAACGGAAAACCAGGAACATTTTAGTTAATTCTAATGAAAACACTTTGATTTTTATCATTTGTATTGGAAACAACATTGTCATATGTCTTTTCTTGGATCCAAATAATACGAAACCTCGCTCTATGATTTGAAGTTAAAACCCTCAAATCTGGTTAAATAGTGTCTTTTTTCACGTTTGTCATGTAGTTTGATATTATGTAAATATATTCATTTATACCAATATTTCGATACTATTTCATGTAGTATCACGATATGTGATTTGGCCTTGAAATCTCAGAATTTCATAATATTGCATTTTAAGCAAGTTTTTTTGCATTTTGTTTCGTACGAAAAATCATCGAATTTAGCAATATTTTGACGTTTATCATCCCCTTTTCCTTCATGTGATTTATAGAAAATATCATCGAATTAGGTAATATTTTGCCGTTTTCCACGTTTTTGTGAATTTTCAGTCCATGGGTATTAATTCATATATATACGATAAAAATGATGCTAACACATAATTGATTAGATAATAACCTTAAATACTTCATTTTCAATCATCTATTTGTTTCTCGTTAAAATACTGAGTAAGATGTTGAAAAGGGGAGAAGTTCAGTTTTTATTGCATATATCGACGTTTCAGCCGGATTAGAGCGGTTTTACGTGTACATCTTCCCTCGTTAATATAAACGGAAAATCAAGAACATTATAGTTAATTCTAATGAAAACACATTGTTTTTTATCATTTGTATTGGAAACAACATTGTCATATGTCTTTTCTTGGAACTAAATAATACGAAACCTCGCTCTATGATTTGAAGTTAAAATCCTCAAATATGGTTATATAGCGAATTTTTTCACGTTTTTCATGTAGTTTGATATTACGTAAATATATTCATTTTTACCAATATTTCGATACTATTTCATGTAGTATCACGATATGTGATTTGGCCTTCAAATCTCAGAATTTCGCATAATATTGCATTTTAAGCAAGTTTTCTTGCATTTTGCTTCGTACGAAAAATCGTCGAATTTAGCAATATTTTAACGTTTATTATCTCCTTTTCCTTCATGTGATTTAAACAAAATATCATCGAATTAGGCAATATTTTGCCGTTTTCCACGTTTTTGTGAATTTTCCGTACATGGGTATTAATTCATATATATACGATAAAAATGATACAAACACATAATTGATTAGATAATAACGTTAAATACTTCATTTTCAATCATCTATTTGTTTCTCGTTAAAATACTGAGTAAGATATTGAAAAGGGGAGAAGTTCGGTTTTTATTGCATATATCGACGTTTCAGCCGGAATAGAGCGATTTTCGTGTACATCCTCCATCGGTAATCTAAACGGAAAACCAGGAACATTTTAGTTAATTCTAATGAAAACACTTTGATTTTTATCATTTGTATTGGAAACAACATTGTCATATGTCTTTTCTTGGATCCAAATAATACGAAACCTCGCTCTATGATTTGAAGTTAAAATCCTCAAATATGGTTAAATAGTGTCTTTTTTCACGTTTGTCATGTAGTTTGATATTATGTAAATATATTCATTTTTACCAATATTTCGATACTATTTCATGTAGTATCACGATATGTGATTTGGCCTTGAAATCTCAGAATTTCATAATATTGCATTTTAAGCAAGTTTTCTTGCATTTTGTTTCGTACGAAAAATCATCGAATTTAGCAATATTTTGACGTTTATCATCCCCTTTTCCTTCATGTGATTTATACAAAATATCATCGAATTAGGCAATATTTTGCCGTTTTCCACGTTTTTGTGAATTTTCAGTCCATGGGTATTAATTCATATATATACGATAAAAATGATGCAAACACATAATTGATTAGATAATAACCTTAAATACTTCATTTTCAATCATCTATTTGTTTCTCGTTAAAATACTGAGTAAGATATTGAAAAGGGGAGAAGTTCGGTTTTTATTGCATATATCGACGTTTCTGCCGGAATAGAGCGATTTTCGTGTACATCCTCCATCGGTAATATAAACGGAAAACCAGGAACATTTTAGTTAATTCTAATGAAAACACTTTGATTTTTATCATTTGTATTGGAAACAACATTGTCATATGTCTATTCTTGGATCCAAATAATACGAAACCTCGCTCTATGATTTGAAGTTAAAATCCTCAAACATGGTTATATAGTGTCTTTTTTCACGTTTGTCATGTAGTTTGATATTATGTAAATATATTCATTTTTACCAATATTTCGATACTATTTCATGTAGTATCACGATATGTGATTTGGCCTTGAAATCTCAGAATTTCATAATATTGCATTTTAAGCAAGTTTTCTTGCATTTTGTTTCGTACGAAAAATCATCGAATTTAGCAATATTTTGACGTTTATCATCCCCTTTTCCTTCATGTGATTTATACAAAATATCATCGAATTAGGCAATATTTTGCCGTTTTCCACGTTTTTGTGAATTTTCAGTCCATGGGTATTAATTCATATATATACGATAAAAATGATGCTAACACATAATTGATTAGATAATAACCTTAAATACTTCATTTTCAATCATCTATTTGTTTCTCGTTAAAATACTGAGTAAGATGTTGAAAAGGGGAGAAGTTCGGTTTTTATTGCATATATCGACGTTTCAGCCGGATTAGAGCGGTTTTACTTGTACATCTTCCCTCGTTAATATAAACGGAAAATCAAGAACATTATAGTTAATTCTAATGAAAACACATTGTTTTTTATCATTTGTATTGGAAACAACATTGTCATATGTCTTTTCTTGGAACTAAATAATACGAAACCTCGCTCTATGATTTGAAGTTAAAATCCTCAAATATGGTTATATAGCGAATTTTTTCACGTTTTTCATGTAGTTTGATATTACGTAAATATATTCATTTTTACCAATATTTCGATACTATTTCATGTAGTATCACGATATGTGATTTGGCCTTCAAATCTCAGAATTTCGCATAATATTGCATTTTAAGCAAGTTTTCTTGCATTTTGCTTCGTACGAAAAATCGTCGAATTTAGCAATATTTTAACGTTTATTATCTCCTTTTCCTTCATGTGATTTAAACAAAATATCATCGAATTAGGCAATATTTTGCCGTTTTCCACGTTTTTGTGAATTTTCCGTCCATGGGTATTAATTCATATATATACGATAAAAATGATACAAACACATAATTGATTAGATAATAACCTTAAATACTTCATTTTCAATCATCTATTTGTTTCTCGTTAAAATACTGAGTAAGATATTGAAAAGGGGAGAAGTTCGGTTTTTATTGCATATATCGACGTTTCAGCGGGAATAGAGCGATTTTCGTGTACATCCTCCATCGGTAATATAAACGGAAAACCAGGAACATTTTAGTTAATTCTAATTAAAACACTTTGATTTTTATCATTTGTATTGGAAACAACATTGTCATATGTCTTTTCTTGGATCCAAATAATACGAAACCTCGCTCTATGATTTGAAGTTAAAATCCTCAAACATGGTTAAATAGTGTCTTTTTTCACGTTTGTCATGTAGTTTGATATTATGTAAATATATTCATTTTTACCAATATTTCGATACAATTTCATGTAGTATCACGATATGTGATTTGGCCTTGAAATCTCAGAATTTCATAATATTGCATTTTAAGCAAGTTTTCTTGCATTTTGTTTCGTACGAAAAATCATCGAATTTAGCAATATTTTGAAGTTTATCATCCCCTTTTCCTTCATGTGATTTATACAAAATATCATCGAATTAGGCAATATTTTGCCGTTTTCCACGTTTTTGTGAATTTTCAGTCAATGGGTATTAATTCATATATATACGATAAAAATTATGCAAACACATAATTGATTAGATAATAACCTTAAATACTTCATTTTCAATCATCTATTTGTTTCTCGTTAAAATACTGAGTAAGATGTTGAAAAGGGGAGAAGTTCGGTTTTTATTGCATATATCGACGTTTCAGCCGGATTAGAGCGGTTTTACGTGTACATCTTCCCTCGTTAATATAAACGGAAAATCAAGAACATTATAGTTAATTCTAATGAAAACACATTGTTTTTTATCATTTGTATTAGAAACAACATTGTCATATGTCTTTTCTTGGAACTAAATAATACGAAACCTCGCTCTATGATTTGAAGTTAAAATCCTCAAATATGGTTATATAGCGAATTTTTTCACGTTTTTCATGTAGTTTGATATTACGTAAATATATTCATTTTTACCAATATTTCGATACTATTTCATGTAGTATCACGATATGTGATTTGGCTTTCAAATCTCAGAATTTCGCATAATATTGCATTTTAAGCAAGTTTTCTTGCATTTTGCTTCATACGAAAAATCGTCGAATTTTGCAATATTTTAACGTTTATCATCTCCTTCTCCTTCATGTGATTTAAACAAAATATCATCGAATTAGGCAATATTTTGCCGTTTACCACGTTTTTGTGAATTTTCCGTCCATGGGTATTAATTCATATATATACGATAAAAATGATGCAAACACATAATTGATTAGATAATAACCTTAAATACTTCATTTTCAATCATCTATTTGTTTCTCGTTAAAATACTGAGTAAGATATTAAAAAGGGGAGAAGTTCGGTTTTTATTGCATATATCGACGTTTCTGCCGGAATAGAGCGATTTTCGTGTACATCCTCCATCGGTAATATAAACGGAAAACCAGGAACATTTTAGTTAATTCTAATGAAAACACTTTGATTTTTATCATTTGTATTGGAAACAACATTGTCATATGTCTTTTCTTGGATCCAAATAATACGAAACCTCGCTCTATGATTTGAAGTTAAAATCCTCAAATCTGGTTAAATAGTGTCTTTTTTCACGTTTGTCATGTAGTTTGATATTATGTAAATATATTCATTTATACCAATATTTCGATACTATTTCATGTAGTATCACGATATGTGATTTGGCCTTGAAATCTCAGAATTTCATAATATTGCATTTTAAGCAAGTTTTTTTGCATTTTGTTTCGTACGAAAAATCATCGAATTTAGCAATATTTTGACGTTTATCATCCCCTTTTCCTTCATGTGATTTATAGAAAATATCATCGAATTAGGTAATATTTTGCCGTTTTCCACGTTTTTGTGAATTTTCAGTCCATGGGTATTAATTCATATATATACGATAAAAATGATGCTAACACATAATTGATTAGATAATAACCTTAAATACTTCATTTTCAATCATCTATTTGTTTCTCGTTAAAATACTGAGTAAGATGTTGAAAAGGGGAGAAGTTCAGTTTTTATTGCATATATCGACGTTTCAGCCGGATTAGAGCGGTTTTACGTGTACATCTTCCCTCGTTAATATAAACGGAAAATCAAGAACATTATAGTTAATTCTAATGAAAACACATTGTTTTTTATCATTTGTATTGGAAACAACATTGTCATATGTCTTTTCTTGGAACTAAATAATACGAAACCTCGCTCTATGATTTGAAGTTAAAATCCTCAAATATGGTTATATAGCGAATTTTTTCACGTTTTTCATGTAGTTTGATATTACGTAAATATATTCATTTTTATCAATATTTCGATACTATTTCATGTAGTATCACGATATGTGATTTGGCCTTCAAATCTCAGAATTTCGCATAATATTGCATTTTAAGCAAGTTTTCTTGCATTTTGCTTCGTACGAAAAATCGTCGAATTTAGCAATATTTTAACGTTTATTATCTCCTTTTCCTTCATGTGTTTTAAACAAAATATCATCGAATTAGGCAATATTTTGCCGTTTTCCACGTTTTTGTGAATTTTCCGTCCATGGGTATTAATTCATATATATACGATAAAAATGATACAAACACATAATTGATTAGATAATAACCTTAAATACTTCATTTTCAATCATCTATTTGTTTCTCGTTAAAATACTGAGTAAGATATTGAAAAGGGGAGAAGTTCGGTTTTTATTGCATATATCGACGTTCCTGCCGGAATAGAGCGATTTTCGTGTACATCCTCCATCGGTAATATAAACGGAAAACCAGGAACATTTTAGTTAATTCTAATGAAAACACTTTGATTTTTATCATTTGTATTGGAAACAACATTGTCATATGTCTTTTCTTGGATCCAAATAATACGAAACCTCGCTCTATGATTTGAAGTTAAAATCCTCAAATATGGTTAAATAGTGTCTTTTTTCACGTTTGTCATGTAGTTTGATATTATGTAAATATATTCATTTTTACCAATATTTCGATACTATTTCATGTAGTATCACGATATGTGATTTGGCCTTGAAATCTCAGAATTTCATAATATTGCATTTTAAGCAAGTTTTCTTGCATTTTGTTTCGTACGAAAAATCATCGAATTTAGCAATATTTTGACGTTTATCATCCCCTTTTCCTTCATGTGATTTATACAAAATATCATCGAATTAGGCAATATTTTGCCGTTTTCCACGTTTTTGTGAATTTTCAGTCCATGGGTATTAATTCATATATATACGATAAAAATGATGCAAACACATAATTGATTAGATAATAACCTTAAATACTTCATTTTCAATCATCTATTTGTTTCTCGTTAAAATACTGAGTAAGATGTTGAAAAGGGGAGAAGTTCGGTTTTTATTGCATATATCGACGTTTCAGCCGGATTAGAGCGGTTTTACGTGTACATCTTCCCTCGTTAATATAAACGGAAAATCAAGAACATTATAGTTAATTCTAATGAAAACACATTGTTTTTTATCATTTGTATTGGAAACAACATTGTCATATGTCTTTTCTTGGAACTAAATAATACGAAACCTCGCTCTATGATTTGAAGTTAAAATCCTCAAATATGGTTATATAGCGAATTTTTTCACGTTTTTCATGTAGTTTGATATTACGTAAATATATTCATTTTTACCAATATTTCGATACTATTTCATGTAGTATCACGATATGTGATTTGGCCTTCAAATCTCAGAATTTCGCATAATATTGCATTTTAAGCAAGTTTTCTTGCATTTTGCTTCGTACGAAAAATCGTCGAATTTAGCAATATTTTAACGTTTATTATCTCCTTTTCCTTCATGTGATTTAAACAAAATATCATCGAATTAGGCAATATTTTGCCGTTTTCCACGTTTTTGTGAATTTTCCGTCCATGGGTATTAATTCATATATATACGATAAAAATGATACAAACACATAATTGATTAGATAATAACCTTAAATACTTCATTTTCAATCATCTATTTGTTTCTCGTTAAAATACTGAGTAAGATATTGAAAAGGGGAGAAGTTCGGTTTTTATTGCATATATCGACGTTCCTGCCGGAATAGAGCGATTTTCGTGTACATCCTCCATCGGTAATATAAACGGAAAACCAGGAACATTTTAGTTAATTCTAATGAAAACACTTTGATTTTTATCATTTGTATTGGAAACAACATTGTCATATGTCTTTTCTTGGATCCAAATAATACGAAACCTCGCTCTATGATTTGAAGTTAAAATCCTCAAATATGGTTAAATAGTGTCTTTTTTCACGTTTGTCATGTAGTTTGATATTATGTAAATATATTCATTTTTACCAATATTTCGATACTATTTCATGTAGTATCACGATATGTGATTTGGCCTTGAAATCTCAGAATTTCATAATATTGCATTTTAAGCAAGTTTTCTTGCATTTTGTTTCGTACGAAAAATCATCGAATTTAGCAATATTTTGACGTTTATCATCCCCTTTTCCTTCATGTGATTTATACAAAATATCATCGAATTAGGCAATATTTTGCCGTTTTCCACGTTTTTGTGAATTTTCAGTCCATGGGTATTAATTCATATATATACGATAAAAATGATGCAAACACATAATTGATTAGATAATAACCTTAAATACTTCATTTTCAATCATCTATTTGTTTCTCGTTAAAATACTGAGTAAGATGTTGAAAAGGGGAGAAGTTCGGTTTTTATTGCATATATCGACGTTTCAGCCGGATTAGAGCGGTTTTACGTGTACATCTTCCCTCGTTAATATAAACGGAAAATCAAGAACATTATAGTTAATTCTAATGAAAACACATTGTTTTTTATCATTTGTATTGGAAACAACATTGTCATATGTCTTTTCTTGGAACTAAATAATACGAAACCTCGCTCTATGATTTGAAGTTAAAATCCTCAAATATGGTTATATAGCGAATTTTTTCACGTTTTTCATGTAGTTTGATATTACGTAAATATATTCATTTTTACCAATATTTCGATACTATTTCATGTAGTATCACGATATGTGATTTGGCCTTCAAATCTCAGAATTTCGCATAATATTGCATTTTAAGCAAGTTTTCTTGCATTTTGCTTCGTACGAAAAATCGTCGAATTTAGCAATATTTTAACGTTTATTATCTCCTTTTCCTTCATGTGATTTAAACAAAATATCATCGAATTAGGCAATATTTTGCCGTTTTCCACGTTTTTGTGAATTTTCCGTCCATGGGTATTAATTCATATATATACGATAAAAATGATACAAACACATAATTGATTAGATAATAACCTTAAATACTTCATTTTCAATCATCTATATGTTTCTCGTTAAAATACTGAGTAAGATATTGAAAAGGGGAGAAGTTCGGTTTTTATTGCATATATCGACGTTTCAGCCGGAATAGAGCGATTTTCGTGTACATCCTCCATCGGTAATATAAACGGAAAACCAGGAACATTTTAGTTAATTCTAATGAAAACACTTTGATTTTTATCATTTGTATTGGAAACAACATTGTCATATGTCTTTTCTTGGATCCAAATAATACGAAACCTCGCTCTATGATTTGAAGTTAAAATCCTCAAATATGGTTAAATAGTGTCTTTTTTCACGTTTGTCATGTAGTTTGATATTATGTAAATATATTCATTTTTACCAATATTTCGATACTATTTCATGTAGTATCACGATATGTGATTTGGCCTTGAAATCTCAGAATTTCATAATATTGCATTTTAAGCAAGTTTTCTTGCATTTTGTTTCGTACGAAAAATCATCGAATTTAGCAATATTTTGACGTTTATCATCCCCTTTTCCTTCATGTGATTTATACAAAATATCATCGAATTAGGCAATATTTTGCCGTTTTCCACGTTTTTGTGAATTTTCAGTCCATGGGTATTAATTCATATATATACGATAAAAATGATGCAAACACATAATTGATTAGATAATAACCTTAAATACTTCATTTTCAATCATCTATTTGTTTCTCGTTAAAATACTGAGTAAGATGTTGAAAAGGGGAGAAGTTCGGTTTTTATTGCATATATCGACGTTTCAGCCGGATTAGAGCGGTTTTACGTGTACATCTTCCCTCGTTAATATAAACGGAAAATCAAGAACATTATAGTTAATTCTAATGAAAACACATTGTTTTTTGTCATTTGTATTGGAAACAACATTGTCATATGTCTTTTCTTGGAACTAAATAATACGAAACCTCGCTCTATGATTTGAAGTTAAAATCCTCAAATATGGTTATATAGCGAATTTTTTCACGTTTTTCATGTAGTTTGATATTACGTAAATATATTCATTTTTACCAATATTTCGATACTATTTCATGTAGTATCACGATATGTGATTTGGCCTTCAAATCTCAGAATTTCGCATAATATTGCATTTTAAGCAAGTTTTCTTGCATTTTGCTTCGTACGAAAAATCGTCGAATTTAGCAATATTTTAACGTTTATCATCTCCTTTTCCTTCATGTGATTTAAACAAAATATCATCGAATTAGGCAATATTTTGCCGTTTTCCACGTTTTTGTGAATTTTCCGTCCATGGGTATTAATTCATTATATACGATAAAAATGATGCAAACACATAATTGATTAGATAATAACCTTAAATACTTCATTTTCAATCATCTATTTGTTTCTCGTTAAAATACTGAGTAAGATATTGAAAAGGGGAGAAGTTCGGTTTTTATTGCATATATCGACGTTTCTGCCGGAATAGAGCGATTTTCGTGTACATCCTCCATCGGTAATATAAACGGAAAACCAGGAACATTTTAGTTAATTCTAATGAAAACACTTTGATTTTTATCATTTGTATTGGAAACAACATTGTCATATGTCTTTTCTTGGATCCAAATAATACGAAACCTCGCTCTATGATTTGAAGTTAAAATCCTCAAACATGGTTAAATAGTGTCTTTTTTCACGTTTGTCATGTAGTTTGATATTATGTAAATATATTCATTTTTACCAATATTTCGATACTATTTCATGTAGTATCACGATATGTGATTTGGCCTTGAAATCTCAGAATTTCATAATATTGCATTTTAAGCAAGTTTTCTTGCATTTTGTTTCGTACGAAAAATCATCGAATTTAGCAATATTTTGACGTTTATCATCCCCTTTTCCTTCATGTGATTTATACAAAATATCATCGAATTAGGCAATATTTTGCCGTTTTCCACGTTTTTGTGAATTTTCAGTCCATGGGTATTAATTCATATATATACGATAAAAATGATGCAAACACATAATTGATTAGATAATAACCTTAAATACTTCATTTTCAATCATCTATTTGTTTCTCGTTAAAATACTGAGTAAGATGTTGAAAAGGGGAGAAGTTCGGTTTTTATTGCATATATCGACGTTTCAGCCGGATTAGAGCGGTTTTACGTGTACATCTTCCCTCGTTAATATAAACGGAAAATCAAGAACATTATAGTTAATTCTAATGAAAACACATTGTTTTTTATCATTTGTATTGGAAACAACATTGTCATATGTCTTTTCTTGGAACTAAATAATACGAAACCTCGCTCTATGATTTGAAGTTAAAATCCTCAAATATGGTTATATAGCGAATTTTTTCACGTTTTTCATGTAGTTTGATATTACGTAAATATATTCATTTTTACCAATATTTCGATACTATTTCATGTAGTATCACGATATGTGATTTGGCCTTCAAATCTCAGAATTTCGCATAATATTGCATTTTAAGCAAGTTTTCTTGCATTTTGCTTCGTACGAAAAATCGTCGAATTTAGCAATATTTTAACGTTTATTATCTCCTTTTCCTTCATGTGATTTAAACAAAATATCATCGAATTAGGCAATATTTTGCCGTTTTCCACGTTTTTGTGAATTTTCCGTCCATGGGTATTAATTCATATATATACGATAAAAATGATACAAACACATAATTGATTAGATAATAACCTTAAATACTTCATTTTCAATCATCTATATGTTTCTCGTTAAAATACTGAGTAAGATATTGAAAAGGGGAGAAGTTCGGTTTTTATTGCATATATCGACGTTTCAGCCGGAATAGAGCGATTTTCGTGTACATCCTCCATCGGTAATATAAACGGAAAACCAGGAACATTTTAGTTAATTCTAATGAAAACACTTTGATTTTTATCATTTGTATTGGAAACAACATTGTCATATGTCTTTTCTTGGATCCAAATAATACGAAACCTCGCTCTATGATTTGAAGTTAAAATCCTCAAATATGGTTAAATAGTGTCTTTTTTCACGTTTGTCATGTAGTTTGATATTATGTAAATATATTCATTTTTACCAATATTTCGATACTATTTCATGTAGTATCACGATATGTGATTTGGCCTTGAAATCTCAGAATTTCATAATATTGCATTTTAAGCAAGTTTTCTTGCATTTTGTTTCGTACGAAAAATCATCGAATTTAGCAATATTTTGACGTTTATCATCCCCTTTTCCTTCATGTGATTTATACAAAATATCATCGAATTAGGCAATATTTTGCCGTTTTCCACGTTTTTGTGAATTTTCAGTCCATGGGTATTAATTCATATATATACGATAAAAATGATGCAAACACATAATTGATTAGATAATAACCTTAAATACTTCATTTTCAATCATCTATTTGTTTCTCGTTAAAATACTGAGTAAGATGTTGAAAAGGGGAGAAGTTCGGTTTTTATTGCATATATCGACGTTTCAGCCGGATTAGAGCGGTTTTACGTGTACATCTTCCCTCGTTAATATAAACGGAAAATCAAGAACATTATAGTTAATTCTAATGAAAACACATTGTTTTTTGTCATTTGTATTGGAAACAACATTGTCATATGTCTTTTCTTGGAACTAAATAATACGAAACCTCGCTCTATGATTTGAAGTTAAAATCCTCAAATATGGTTATATAGCGAATTTTTTCACGTTTTTCATGTAGTTTGATATTACGTAAATATATTCATTTTTACCAATATTTCGATACTATTTCATGTAGTATCACGATATGTGATTTGGCCTTCAAATCTCAGAATTTCGCATAATATTGCATTTTAAGCAAGTTTTCTTGCATTTTGCTTCGTACGAAAAATCGTCGAATTTAGCAATATTTTAACGTTTATCATCTCCTTTTCCTTCATGTGATTTAAACAAAATATCATCGAATTAGGCAATATTTTGCCGTTTTCCACGTTTTTGTGAATTTTCCGTCCATGGGTATTAATTCATTATATACGATAAAAATGATGCAAACACATAATTGATTAGATAATAACCTTAAATACTTCATTTTCAATCATCTATTTGTTTCTCGTTAAAATACTGAGTAAGATATTGAAAAGGGGAGAAGTTCGGTTTTTATTGCATATATCGACGTTTCTGCCGGAATAGAGCGATTTTCGTGTACATCCTCCATCGGTAATATAAACGGAAAACCAGGAACATTTTAGTTAATTCTAATGAAAACACTTTGATTTTTATCATTTGTATTGGAAACAACATTGTCATATGTCTTTTCTTGGATCCAAATAATACGAAACCTCGCTCTATGATTTGAAGTTAAAATCCTCAAACATGGTTAAATAGTGTCTTTTTTCACGTTTGTCATGTAGTTTGATATTATGTAAATATATTCATTTTTACCAATATTTCGATACTATTTCATGTAGTATCACGATATGTGATTTGGCCTTGAAATCTCAGAATTTCATAATATTGCATTTTAAGCAAGTTTTCTTGCATTTTGTTTCGTACGAAAAATCATCGAATTTAGCAATATTTTGACGTTTATCATCCCCTTTTCCTTCATGTGATTTATACAAAATATCATCGAATTAGGCAATATTTTGCCGTTTTCCACGTTTTTGTGAATTTTCAGTCCATGGGTATTAATTCATATATATACGATAAAAATGATGCAAACACATAATTGATTAGATAATAACCTTAAATACTTCATTTTCAATCATCTATTTGTTTCTCGTTAAAATACTGAGTAAGATGTTGAAAAGGGGAGAAGTTCGGTTTTTATTGCATATATCGACGTTTCAGCCGGATTAGAGCGGTTTTACGTGTACATCTTCCCTCGTTAATATAAACGGAAAATCAAGAACATTATAGTTAATTCTAATGAAAACACATTGTTTTTTATCATTTGTATTGGAAACAACATTGTCATATGTCTTTTCTTGGAACTAAATAATACGAAACCTCGCTCTATGATTTGAAGTTAAAATCCTCAAATATGGTTAAATAGTGTCTTTTTTCACGTTTGTCATGTAGTTTGATATTATGTAAATATATTCATTTTTACCAATATTTCGATACTATTTCATGTAGTATCACGATATGTGATTTGGCCTTGAAATCTCAGAATTTCATAATATTGCATTTTAAGCAAGTTTTCTTGCATTTTGTTTCGTACGAAAAATCATCGAATTTAGCAATATTTTGACGTTTATCATCCCCTTTTCCTTCATGTGATTTATACAAAATATCATCGAATTAGGCAATATTTTGCCGTTTTCCACGTTTTTGTGAATTTTCAGTCCATGGGTATTAATTCATATATATACGATAAAAATGATGCAAACACATAATTGATTAGATAATAACCTTAAATACTTCATTTTCAATCATCTATTTGTTTCTCGTTAAAATACTGAGTAAGATGTTGAAAAGGGGAGAAGTTCGGTTTTTATTGCATATATCGACGTTTCAGCCGGATTAGAGCGGTTTTACGTGTACATCTTCCCTCGTTAATATAAACGGAAAATCAAGAACATTATAGTTAATTCTAATGAAAACACATTGTTTTTTATCATTTGTATTGGAAACAACATTGTCATATGTCTTTTCTTGGAACTAAATAATACGAAACCTCGCTCTATGATTTGAAGTTAAAATCCTCAAATATGGTTATATAGCGAATTTTTTCACGTTTTTCATGTAGTTTGATATTACGTAAATATATTCATTTTTACCAATATTTCGATACTATTTCATGTAGTATCACGATATGTGATTTGGCCTTCAAATCTCAGAATTTCGCATAATATTGCATTTTAAGCAAGTTTTCTTGCATTTTGCTTCGTACGAAAAATCGTCGAATTTAGCAATATTTTAACGTTTATCATCTCCTTTTCCTTCATGTGATTTAAACAAAATATCATCGAATTAGGCAATATTTTGCCGTTTTCCACGTTTTTGTGAATTTTCCGTCCATGGGTATTAATTCATTATATACGATAAAAATGATGCAAACACATAATTGATTAGATAATAACCTTAAATACTTCATTTTCAATCATCTATTTGTTTCTCGTTAAAATACTGAGTAAGATATTGAAAAGGGGAGAAGTTCGGTTTTTATTGCATATATCGACGTTTCTGCCGGAATAGAGCGATTTTCGTGTACATCCTCCATCGGTAATATAAACGGAAAACCAGGAACATTTTAGTTAATTCTAATGAAAACACTTTGATTTTTATCATTTGTATTGGAAACAACATTGTCATATGTCTTTTCTTGGATCCAAATAATACGAAACCTCGCTCTATGATTTGAAGTTAAAATCCTCAAACATGGTTAAATAGTGTCTTTTTTCACGTTTGTCATGTAGTTTGATATTATGTAAATATATTCATTTTTACCAATATTTCGATACTATTTCATGTAGTATCACGATATGTGATTTGGCCTTGAAATCTCAGAATTTCATAATATTGCATTTTAAGCAAGTTTTCTTGCATTTTGTTTCGTACGAAAAATCATCGAATTTAGCAATATTTTGACGTTTATCATCCCCTTTTCCTTCATGTGATTTATACAAAATATCATCGAATTAGGCAATATTTTGCCGTTTTCCACGTTTTTGTGAATTTTCAGTCCATGGGTATTAATTCATATATATACGATAAAAATGATGCAAACACATAATTGATTAGATAATAACCTTAAATACTTCATTTTCAATCATCTATTTGTTTCTCGTTAAAATACTGAGTAAGATGTTGAAAAGGGGAGAAGTTCGGTTTTTATTGCATATATCGACGTTTCAGCCGGATTAGAGCGGTTTTACGTGTACATCTTCCCTCGTTAATATAAACGGAAAATCAAGAACATTATAGTTAATTCTAATGAAAACACATTGTTTTTTATCATTTGTATTGGAAACAACATTGTCATATGTCTTTTCTTGGAACTAAATAATACGAAACCTCGCTCTATGATTTGAAGTTAAAATCCTCAAATATGGTTAAATAGTGTCTTTTTTCACGTTTGTCATGTAGTTTGATATTATGTAAATATATTCATTTTTACCAATATTTCGATACTATTTCATGTAGTATCACGATATGTGATTTGGCCTTGAAATCTCAGAATTTCATAATATTGCATTTTAAGCAAGTTTTCTTGCATTTTGTTTCGTACGAAAAATCATCGAATTTAGCAATATTTTGACGTTTATCATCCCCTTTTCCTTCATGTGATTTATACAAAATATCATCGAATTAGGCAATATTTTGCCGTTTTCCACGTTTTTGTGAATTTTCAGTCCATGGGTATTAATTCATATATATACGATAAAAATGATGCAAACACATAATTGATTAGATAATAACCTTAAATACTTCATTTTCAATCATCTATTTGTTTCTCGTTAAAATACTGAGTAAGATGTTGAAAAGGAGAGAAGTTCGGTTTTTATTGCATATATCGACGTTTCAGCCGGATTAGAGCGGTTTTACGTGTACATCTTCCCTCGTTAATATAAACGGAAAATCAAGAACATTATAGTTAATTCTAATGAAAACACATTGTTTTTTATCATTTGTATTGGAAACAACATTGTCATATGTCTTTTCTTGGAACTAAATAATACGAAACCTCGCTCTATGATTTGAAGTTAAAATCCTCAAATATGGTTATATAGCGAATTTTTTCACGTTTTTCATGTAGTTTGATATTACGTAAATATATTCATTTTTACCAATATTTCGATACTATTTCATGTAGTATCACGATATGTGATTTGGCCTTCAAATCTCAGAATTTCGCATAATATTGCATTTTAAGCAAGTTTTCTTGCATTTTGCTTCGTACGAAAAATCGTCGAATTTAGCAATATTTTAACGTTTATCATCTCCTTTTCCTTCATGTGATTTAAACAAAATATCATCGAATTAGGCAATATTTTGCCGTTTTCCACGTTTTTGTGAATTTTCCGTCCATGGGTATTAATTCATTATATACGATAAAAATGATGCAAACACATAATTGATTAGATAATAACCTTAAATACTTCATTTTCAATCATCTATTTGTTTCTCGTTAAAATACTGAGTAAGATATTGAAAAGGGGAGAAGTTCGGTTTTTATTGCATATATCGACGTTTCTGCCGGAATAGAGCGATTTTCGTGTACATCCTCCATCGGTAATATAAACGGAAAACCAGGAACATTTTAGTTAATTCTAATGAAAACACTTTGATTTTTATCATTTGTATTGGAAACAACATTGTCATATGTCTTTTCTTGGATCCAAATAATACGAAACCGCTCTATGATTTGAAGTTAAAATCCTCAAACATGGTTAAATAGTGTCTTTTTTCACGTTTGTCATGTAGTTTGATATTATGTAAATATATTCATTTTTACCAATATTTCGATACTATTTCATGTAGTATCACGATATGTGATTTGGCCTTGAAATCTCAGAATTTCATAATATTGCATTTTAAGCAAGTTTTCTTGCATTTTGTTTCGTACGAAAAATCATCGAATTTAGCAATATTTTGACGTTTATCATCCCCTTTTCCTTCATGTGATTTATACAAAATATCATCGAATTAGGCAATATTTTGCCGTTTTCCACGTTTTTGTGAATTTTCAGTCAATGGGTATTAATTCATATATATACGATAAAAATGATGCAAACACATATTTGATTAGATAATAACCTTAAATACTTCATTTTCAATCATCTATTTGTTTCTCGTTAAAATACTGAGTAAGATGTTGAAAAGGGGAGAAGTTCGGTTTTTATTGCATATATCGACGTTTCAGCCGGATTAGAGCGGTTTTACGTGTACATCTTCCCTCGTTAATATAAACGGAAAATCAAGAACATTATAGTTAATTCTAATGAAAACACATTGTTTTTTATCATTTGTATTGGAAACAACATTGTCATATGTCTTTTCTTGGAACTAAATAATACGAAACCTCGCTCTATGATTTGAAGTTAAAATCCTCAAATATGGTTATATAGCGAATTTTTTCACGTTTTTCATGTAGTTTGATATTACGTAAATATATTCATTTTTACCAATATTTCGATACTATTTCATGTAGTATCACGATATGTGATTTGGCCTTCAAATCTCAGAATTTCGCATAATATTGCATTTTAAGCAAGTTTTCTTTCATTTTGCTTCGTACGAAAAATCGTCGAATTTTGCAATATTTTAACGTTTATCATCTCCTTTTCCTTCATGTGATTTAAACAAAATATCATCGAATTAGGCAATATTTTGCCGTTTTCCACGTTTTTGTGAATTTTCCGTCCATGGGTATTAATTCATATATATACGATAAAAATGATGCAAACACATAATTGATTAGATAATAACCTTAAATACTTCATTTTCAATCATCTATTTGTTTCTCGTTAAAATACTGAGTAAGATATTGAAAAGGGGAGAAGTTCGGTTTTTATTGCATATATCGACGTTCCTGCCGGAATAGAGCGATTTTCGTGTACATCCTCCATCGGTAATATAAACGGAAAACCAGGAACATTTTAGTTAATTCTAATGAAAACACTTTGATTTTTATCATTTGTATTGGAAACAACATTGTCATATGTCTTTTCTTGGATCCAAATAATACGAAACCTCGCTCTATGATTTGAAGTTAAAATCCTCAAATATGGTTAAATAGTGTCTTTTTTCACGTTTGTCATGTAGTTTGATATTATGTAAATATATTCATTTATACCAATATTTCGATACTATTTTATGTAGTATCACGATATGTGATTTGGCCTTGAAATCTCAGAATTTCATAATATTGCATTTTAAGCAAGTTTTCTTGCATTTTGTTTCGTACGAAAAATCATCGAATTTAGCAATATTTTGACGTTTATCATCCCCTTTTCCTTCGTGTGATTTATAGAAAATATCATCGAATTAGGCAATATTTTGCCGTTTTCCACGTTTTTGTGAATTTTCAGTCCATGGGTATTAATTCATATATATACGATAAAAATGATGCTAACACATAATTGATTAGATAATAACCTTAAATACTTCATTTTCAATCATATATTTGTTTCTCGTTAAAATACTGAGTAAGATGTTGAAAAGGGGAGAAGTTCGGTTTTTATTGCATATATCGACGTTTCAGCCGGATTAGAGCGGTTTTACGTGTACATCTTCCCTCGTTAATATAAACGGAAAATCAAGAACATTATAGTTAATTCTAATGATAACACATTGTTTTTTATCATTTGTATTGGAAACAACATTGTCATATGTGTTTTCTTGGAACTAAATAATACGAAACCTCGCTCTATGATTTGAAGTTAAAATCCTCAAATATGGTTATATAGTGACTTTTTTCACGTTTTTCATGTAGTTTGATATTACGTAAATATATTCATTTTTACCAATATTTCGATACTATTTCATGTCGTATCACGATATGTAATTTGGCCTTCAAATCTCAGAATTTCGCATAATATTGCATTTTAAGCAAGTTTTCTTGCATTTTGCTTCGTACGAAAAATCGTCGAATTTAGCAATATTTTAACGTTTATTATCTCCTTTTCCTTCATGTGATTTAAACAAAATATCATCGAATTAGGCAATATTTTGCCGTTTTCCACGTTTTTGTGAATTTTCCGTCCATGGGTATTAATTCATATATATACGATAAATATGATACAAACACATAATTGATTAGATAATAACCTTAAATACTTCATTTTCAATCATCTATTTGTTTCTCGTTAAAATACTGAGTAAGATATTGAAAAGGGGAGAAGTTCGGTTTTTATTGCATATATCGACGTTTCAGCCGGAATAGAGCGATTTTCGTGTACATCCTCCATCGGTAATATAAACGGAAAACCAGGAACATTATAGTTAATTCTAATGATAACACATTGTTTTTTATCATTTGTATTGGAAACAACATTGTCATATGTCTTTTCTTGGATCTAAATAATACGAAACCTCGCTCTATGATTCTAAGTTATAATCCTCAAATATGGTTAAATAGTGACTTTTTTCACGATTTTCATGTAGTTTGATATTACGCAAATATATTCATTTTTACCAATATTTCGATACTATTTCATGTAGTATCACGATATGTGATTTGGCCTTCAAATATCAGAATTTCATAATATTGCATTTTAAGCAAGTTTTCTTGCATTTTGTTTCGTACGAAAAATCATCGAATTTAGCAATATTTTGACGTTTATCATCCCCTTTTCCTTCATGTGATTTAAACAAAATATCATCGAATTAGGCAATATTTTGCTGTTTTCCACGTTTTTGTGAATTTTCAGTCCATTGGTATTAATTCATATAAATACGATAAAAATGATGCAAACACATAATTAATTAGATAATAACCTTAAATACTTCATTTTCAATCATCTATTTGTTTGTCGTTAAAATACTGAGTAAGATGTTGAGAAGGGGAGAAGTTCGGTTTTTATTGCATATATCGACGTTTCAGCCGGATTAGAGCGGTTTTACGTGTACATCTTCCCTCGTTAATATAAACGGAAAATCAAGAACATTATAGTTAATTCTAATGAAAACACATTGTTTTTTATCATTTGTATTGGAAACAACATTGTCATATGTCTTTTCTTGGAACTAAATAATACGAAACCTCGCTCTATGATTTGAAGTTAAAATCCTCAAATATGGTTATATAGTGATTTTTTTTCAAGTTTTTCATGTAGTTTGATATTACGTAAATATATTCATTTTTACCAATATTTCGATACTATTTCATGTAGTATCACGATATGTGATTTGGCCTTCAAATCTCGGAATTTCGCATAATATTGCATTTTAAGCAAGTTTTCTTGCATTTTGCTTCGTACGAAAAATCGTCGAATTTAGCAATATTTTAACGTTTATCATCTCCTTTTCCTTCATGTGATTTAAACAAAATATCATCGAATTAGGCAATATTTTGCCGTTTTCCACGTTTTTGTGAATTTTCCGTCCATGGGTATTAATTCATTATATACGATAAAAATGATGCAAACACATAATTGATTAGATAATAACCTTAAATACTTCATTTTCAATCATCTATTTGTTTCTCGTTAAAATACTGAGTAAGATATTGAAAAGGGGAGAAGTTCGGTTTTTATTGCATATATCGACGTTTCTGCCGGAATAGAGCGATTTTCGTGTACATCCTCCATCGGTAATATAAACGGAAAACCAGGAACATTTTAGTTAATTCTAATGAAAACACTTTGATTTTTATCATTTGTATTGGAAACAACATTGTCATATGTCTTTTCTTGGAACTAAATAATACGAAACCTCGCTCTATGATTTGAAGTTAAAATCCTCAAATATGGTTATATAGTGATTTTTTTTCACGTTTGTCATGTAGTTTGATATTATGTAAATATATTCATTTATACCAATATTTCGATACTATTTCATGTAGTATCACGATATGTGATTTGGCCTTGAAATCTCAGAATTTCATAATATTGCATTTTAAGCAAGTTTTCTTGCATTTTGTTTCGTACGAAAAATCATCGAATTTAGCAATATTTTGACGTTTATCATCCCCTTTTCCTTCATGTGATTTATACAAAATATCATCGAATTAGGCAATATTTTGCCGTTTTCCACGTTTTTGTGAATTTTCAGTCCATGGGTATTAATTCATATATATACGATAAAAATGATGCTAACACATAATTGATTAGATAATAACCTTAAATACTTCATTTTCAATCATCTATTTGTTTCTCGTTAAAATACTGAGTAAGATGTTGAAAAGGGGAGAAGTTCGGTTTTTATTGCATATATCGACGTTTCAGCCGGATTAGAGCGGTTTTACGTGTACATCTTCCCTCGTTAATATAAACGGAAAATCAAGAACATTATAGTTAATTCTAATGATAACACATTGTTTTTTATCATTTGTATTGGAAACAACATTGTCATATGTCTTTTCTTGGATCTAAATAATACGAAACCTCGCTCTATGATTCTAAGTTATAATCCTCAAATATGGTTAAATAGTGACTTTTTTCACGATTTTCATGTAGTTTGATATTACGCAAATATATTCATTTTTACCAATATTTCGATACTATTTCATGTAGTATCACGATATGTGATTTGGCCTTCAAATATCAGAATTTCGCATAATATTGCATTTTAAGCAAGTTTTCTTGCATTTTGTTTCGTACGAAAAATCATCGAATTTAGCAATATTTTGACGTTTATCATCCCCTTTTCCTTCATGTGATTTAAACAAAATATCATCGAATTAGGCAATATTTTGCCGTTTTCCACGTTTTTGTGAATTTTCAGTCCATGGGTATTAATTCATATAAATACGATAAAAATGATGCAAACACATAATTAATTAGATAATAACCTTAAATACTTCATTTTCAATCATATATTTGTTTCTCGTTAAAATACTGAGTAAGATGTTGAGAAGGGGAGAAGTTCGGTTTTTATTGCATATATCGACGTTTCAGCCGGATTAGAGCGGTTTTACGTGTACATCTTCCCTCATTAATATAAACGGAAAATCAAGAACATTATAGTTAATTCTAATGAAAACACATTGTTTTTTATCATTTGTATTGGAAACAACATTGTCATATGTCTTTTCTTGGAACTAAATAATACGAAACCTCGCTCTATGATTTGAAGTTAAAATCCTCAAATATGGTTATATAGTGACTTTTTTCACGTTTTTCATGTTGTTTGATATTACGTAAATATATTCATTTTTACCAATATTTCGATACTATTTCATGTAGTATCACGATATGTGATTTGGCCTTCAAATCTCAGAATTTCGCATAATATTGCATTTTAAGCAAGTTTTCTTGCATTTTGCTTCGTACAAAAAATCATCGAATTTAGCAATATTTTAACGTTTATCATCTCCTTTTCCTTCATGTGATTTAAACAAAATATCATCGAATTAGGCAATATTTTGCCGTTTTCCACGTTTTTGTGAATTTTCCGTCCATGGGTATTAATTCATATATATATACGATAAAAATGATGCAAACACATAATTGATTAGATAATAACCTTAAATACTTCATTTTCAAACAACTATTTGTTTCTCGTTAAAATACTGAGTAAGATATTGAAAAGGGGAGAAGTTCTGTTTTTATTGCATATATCGACGTTTCAGCCGGAATAGAGCGGTTTTACGTGTACATCTTCCATCAGTAATATAAACGGAAAATCAGGAACATTTTAGTTAATTCTAATGAAAACACATTGATTTTTATCATTTGTATTGGAAACAACATTGTCATATGTCTTTTCTTGGATCCAAATAATACGAAACCTCGCTCTATGATTTGAAGTTAAAATCCTCAAATATGGTTAAATAGTGACTTTTTTCACGTTTGTCATGTAGTTTGATATTACGCAAATATATTCATTTTTACCAATATTTCGATACTATTTCTTGTAGTATCAGGATATGTGATTTGCCCTTCAAATCTCAGAATTTCGCATAATATTGCATTTTAAGCAAGTTTCCTTGCATTTTGTTTCGTACGAAAAATCATCGAATTTAGCAATATTTTGACGTTTATCATCCCCTTTTCCTTTATTTGATTTAAACAAAATATCATCGAATTAGGCAATATTTTGCCGTTTTTCCACGTTTTTGTGAATTTTCAGTCTATGGGTATTAATTCATTATATATACGATAAAAATGATGCAAACACATAATTTATTAGATAATAACCTTAAATACTTCATTTTCAATCAACTATTTGTTTTTCGTTAAAATACTGAGTAAGATATTGAAAAGGGGAGAAGTTCTGTTTTTATTGCATATATCGACGTTTCAGCCGGAATAGAGCGGTTTTACGTGTACATCTTCCATCAGTAATATAAACGGAAAATCAGGAACATTTTAGTTAATTCTAATGAAAACACATTGATTTTTATCATTTGTATTGGAAACAACATTGTCATATGTCTTTTCTTAGATCTAAATAATACGAAACCTCGCTCTATGATTTGAAGGTAAAAATCCTCAAATATGGTTATATAGTGACTTTTTCATGTTAATCATGTAGTTTGATATTACGCAAATATATTCATTTTTACCAATATTTCGATACTATTTCATGTCGTATCACGATACGTGATTTGGCCTTCAAATCTCAGAATTTCGCATAATATTTCATTTTAAGCAAGTTTTCTTGCATTTTGTTTCGTATGAAAAATCATCGAATTTAGCAATATTTTGACGTTAATAATCCCCTTTTCCTTCATGTGATTTAAACAAAATATCATCGAATTAGGCAATATTTTGCCGTTTTCCACGTTTTTGTGAATTTTCAGTCCATGGGTATTAATTCATATATATACGATAAAAATGATGCAAACAGATAATTGATTAGATAATAACCTTAAATACTTCATTTTCAATCAACGATTTCTTTCTCGTTAAAATACTGAGTAAGATATTGAAAGGCGGAGAAGTTCTGATTTTATTGCATATATCGACGTTTCAGCCGGAATACAGCGGTTTCCGTGTACATCTTCCATCGGTAATATAAACGGAAAATCAGGAACATTTTAGTTAATTCTAATGAAAAGACATTGATTTTTATCATTTGTATTGGAAACAACATTGTCATATGTCTTTTCTTGGATCTAAATAATACGAAACCTCGCTCTATGATTTGAAGGTAAAATCCTCAAATATGGTTATATAGTGACTTTTTCACGTTAATCATGTAGTTTGATATTACGCAAATATATTCATTTTTACCAATATTTCGATACTATTTCATGTAGTATCACGATATGTGATTTGGCCTTGAAATCTCAGAATTTCGCATAATATTGCATTTTAAGCAAGTTTTCTTGCATTTTGTTTCGTACGGAAAATCATCGAATTTAGCAATATTTTGACGTTTATCATCCCCTTTTCCTTCATGTGATTTAAACAAAATATCATAGAATTAGGCAATATTTTGCCGTTTTCCACGTTTTTGTGAATTTTCAGTCCATGGGTATTAATTCATATATATACGATAAAAATGATGCAAACACATAATTGATTAGATAATAACCTTAAATACTTCATTTTCAATGAACTATTTTTTTCTCGTTAAAATACTGAGTAAGATATTGAAAGGCGGAAAAGTTCTGATTTTGTTGCATATATCGACGTTTCAGCCGGAATAGAGCGGTTTTCGTGTACATCTTCCATCGGTAATATAAACGGAAAACCAGGAACATTTTAGTTAATTCTAATGAAAACACATTGTTTTTTATCATTTGTATTGGAAACAACATTGTCATATGTCTTTTCTTGGATCTAAATAATACGAAACCTCGCTCTATGATTTGAAGTTAAAATCCTCAAATATGGTTATATAGTGACTTTTTTCACGTTTTTCATGTAGTTTGATATTACGTAAATATATTCATTTTTACCAATATTTCGATACTATTTCATGTAGTATCACGATATGTGATTTGACCTTCATATCTCAGAATTTCGCATAATATTGCATTTTAAGCAAGTTTCCTTGCATTTTGTTTCGTACGAAAAATCATCGAATTTAGCAATATTTTGACGTTTATCATCCCCTTTTCCTTTATTTGATTTAAACAAAATATCATCGAATTAGGCAATATTTTGCCGTTTTTCCACGTTTTTGTGAATTTTCAGTCTATGGGTATTAATTCATTATATATACGATAAAAATGATGCAAACACATAATTGATTAGATAATAACCTTAAATACTTCATTTTCAATCAACTATTTGTTTCTCGTTAAAATACTGAGTAAGATATTGAAAAGGGGAGAAGTTCTGTTTTTATTGCATATATCGACGTTTCAGCCGGAATAGAGCGGTTTTACGTGTACATCTTCCATCAGTAATATAAACGGAAAATCAGGAACATTTTAGTTAATTCTAATGAAAACACATTGATTTTTATCATTTGTATTGGAAACAACATTGTCATATGTCTTTTCTTGGATCTAAATAATACGAAACCTCGCTCTATGATTTGAAGTTAAAATCCTCAAATATGGTTATATAGTGACTTTTTTCACGTTTTTCATGTAGTTTGATATTACGTAAATATATTCATTTTTACCAATATTTCGATGCTATTTCATGTAGTATCACGATATGTGATTTGGCCTTCAAATCTCAGAATTTCGCATAATATTGCATTTTAAGCAAGTTTTCTTGCATTTTGTTGCGTACGAAAAATCATCGAATATAGCAACATTTTGACGTTTATCATCTCCTTTTCCTTCATGTGATTTAAACAAAATATCATCGAATTAGGCAATATTTTGCCGTTTTCCATGATTTTGTGAATTTTCAGTCCATGGGTTTTAATTCATATATATACGATAAAAATGATGCAAACACATAATTGATTAGATAATAACCTTAAATACTTCATTTTCAATGAACTATTTTTTTCTCGTTAAAATACTGAGTAAGATATTGAAAGGCGGAAAAGTTCTGATTTTATTGCATATATCGACGTTTCAGCCGGAATAGAGCGGTTTTCGTGTACATCTTCCATCGGTAATATAAACGGAAAACCAGGAACATTTTAGTTAATTCTAATGAAAACACATTGTTTTTTATCATTTGTATTGGAAACAACATTGTCATATGTCTTTTCTTGGATCTAAATAATACGAAACCTCGCTCTATGATTTGAAGTTAAAATCCTCAAATATGGTTATATAGTGACTTTTTTCACGTTTTTCATGTAGTTTGATATTACGTAAATATATTCATTTTTACCAATATTTCGATACTATTTCATGTAGTATCACGATATGTGATTTGCCCTTCAAATCTCAGAATTTCGCATAATATTGCATTTTAAGCAAGTTTCCTTGCATTTTGTTTCGTACGAAAAATCATCGAATTTAGCAATATTTTGACGTTTATCATCCCCTTTTCCTTTATTTGATTTAAACAAAATTTCATCGAATTAGGCAATATTTTGCCGTTTTTCCACGTTTTTGTGAATTTTCAGTCTATGGGTATTAATTCATTATATATACGATAAAAATGATGCAAACACATAATTGATTAGATAATAACCTTAAATACTTCATTTTCAATCAACTATTTGTTTTTCGTTAAAATACTGAGTAAGACATTGAAAAGGGGAGAAGTTCTGTTTTTATTGCATATATCGACGTTTCAGCCGGAATAGAGCGGTTTTACGTGTACATCTTCCATCAGTAATATAAACGGAAAATCAGGAACATTTTAGTTAATTCTAATGAAAACACATTGATTTTTATCATTTGTATTGGAAACAACATTGTCATATGTCTTTTCTTAGATCTAAATAATACGAAACCTCGCTCTATGATTCTAAGTTATAATCCTCAAATATGGTTAAATAGTGATTTTTTCACGATTTTCATGTAGTTTGATATTACGTAAATATATTCATTTTTGCCAATATTTCGATACTATTTCATGTCGTATCACGATACGTGATTTGGCCTTCAAATCTCAGAATTTCGCATAATATTTCATTTTAAGCAAGTTTTCTTGCATTTTGTTTCGTACGAAAAATCACCGAATTTAGCAATATTTTGACGTTAATAATCCCCTTTTCCTTCATGTGATTTAAACAAAATATCATCGAATTAGGCAATATTTTGCCGTTTTCCACGTTTTTGTGAATTTTCAGTCCATGGGTATTAATTCATACATATACGATAAAAATGATGCAAACACATAATTAATTAGATAATAACCTTAAATACTTCATTTTCAATCATCTATTTGTTTCTCGTTAAAATACTGAGTAAGATATTGAAAAGGTGAGAAGTTCGGTTTTTATTGCATATATCGACGTGTCAGCCGGATTAGAGCGGTTTTACGTGTACATCTTCCCTCGTTAATATAAACGGAAAATCTAGAACATTATAGTTAATTCTAATGAAAACACATTGTTTTTTATCATTTGTATTGGAAACAACATTGTCATATGTCTTTTATTGGAACTAAATAATACGAAACCTCGCTCTATGATTTGAAGTTAAAATCCTCAAATATGGTTATATAGTGACTTTTTTCACGTTTTTCATGTAGTTTGATATTACGTAAATATATTCATTTTTACCAATATTTCGATACTATTTCATGTAGTATCACTATATGTGATTTGGCCTTCAAATCTCAGAATTTCGCATAATATTGCATTTTAAGCAAGTTTTCTTGCATTTTGCTTCGTACGAAAAATCGTCGAATTTAGCAATATTTTAACGTTTATCATCTCCTTTTCCTTCATGTGATTTAAACAAAATATCATCGAATTAGGCAATATTTTGCCGTTTTCCACGTTTTTGTGAATTTTCCGTCCATGGGTATTAATTCATATATATACGATAAAAATGATGCAAACAGATAATTGATTAGATAATAACCTTAAATACTTCATTTTCAATCAACTATTTCTTTCTCGTTAAAATACTGAGTAAGATATTGAAAAGGGGAGAAGTTCTGATTTTATTGCATATATCGACGTTTCAGCCGGAATAGAGCGGTTTTCGTGTACATCTTCCATCGGTAATATAAACGGAAAATCAGGAACATTTTAGTTAATTCTAATGAAAAGACATTGACTTTTATCATTTGTATTGGAAACAACATTGTCATATGTCTTTTCTTGGATCTAAATAATACGAAACCTCGCTCTATGATTTGAAGGTAAAATCCTCAAATATGGTTATATAGTGACTTTTTCACGTTAATCATGTAGTTTGATATTACGCAAATATATTCATTTTTACCAATATTTCGATACTATTTCATGTAGTATCACGATATGTGATTTGGCCTTGAAATCTCAGAATTTCGCATAATATTGCATTTTAAGCAAGTTTTCTTGCATTTTGTTTCGTACGGAAAATCATCGAATTTAGCAATATTTTGACGTTTATCATCCCCTTTTCCTTCATGCGATTTAAACAAAATATCATAGAATTAGGCAATATTTTGCCGTTTTCCACGTTTTTGTGAATTTTCAGTCCATGGGTATTAATTCATATATATACGATAAAAATGATGCAAACACATAATTGATTAGATAATAACCTTAAATACTTCATTTTCAATAATCTATTTGTTTCTCGTTAAAATACTGAGTAACATGTTTAAAAGGGGAGAAGTTCGGTTTTTATTGCATATATCGACGTTTCAGCCGGATTAGAGCGGTTTTACGTGTACATCTTCCCTCGTTAATATAAACGGAAAATCAAGAACATTATAGTTAATTCTAATGAAAACACATTGTTTTTTATCATTTGTATTGGAAACAACATTGTCATATGTCTTTTCTTGGATCTAAATAATACGAAACCTCGCTCTATGATTCTAAGTTATAATCCTCAAATATGGTTAAATAGTGACTTTTTTCACGATTTTCATGTAGTTTGATATTACGTAAATATATTCATTTTTACCAATATTTCGATACTATTTCATGTAGTATCACGATATGTGATTTTACCTTCATATCTCAGAATTTCGCATAATATTGCATTTTAAGCAAGTTTTCTTGCATTTTGTTTCGTACGAAAAATCATCGAATATAGCAATATTTTAACGTTTATCATCTCCTTTTCCTTCATGTGATTTAAACAAAATATCATCGAATTAGGCAATATTTTGCCGTTTTCGACGTTTTTGTGAATTTTCAGTCCATGGGTTTTAATTCATATATATACGATAAAAATGATGCAAACACATAATTGATTAGATAATAACCTTAAATACTTCATTTTCAATCAACTATTTCTTTCTCGTTAAAATACTGAGTAAGATATTGAAAAGGGGAGAAGTTCTGATTTTATTGCATATATCGACGTTTCAGCCGGAATAGAGCGGTTTTCGTGTACATCTTCCATCGGTAATATAAACGGAAAATCAGGAACATTTTAGTTAATTCTAATGAAAACACATTGTTTTTTATCATTTGTATTGGAAACAACATTGTCATATGTCTTTTCTTGGATCTAAATAATACGAAACCTCGCTCTATGATTTGAAGTTAAAATCCTCAAATATGGTTATATAGTGACTTTTTTCACGTTTTTCATGTAGTTTGATATTACGTATATATATTCATTTTTACCAATATTTCGATACTATTTCATGTAGTATCACGATATGTGATTTGGCCTTCAAATCTCAGAATTTCGCATAATATTGCATTTTAAGCAAGTTTTCTTGCATTTTGTTGCGTACGAAAAATCATCGAATACAGCAATATTTTGACGTTTATCATCTCCTTTTCCTTCATGTGATTTAAACAAAATATCATCGAATTAGGCAATATTTTGCCGTTTTCCATGATTTTGTGAATTTTCAGTCCATGGGTTTGAATTCATATATATACGATAAAAATGATGCAAACACATAATTGATTAGATAATAACCTTAAATACTTCATTTTCAATGAACTATTTTTTTCTCGTTAAAATACTGAGTAAGATATTGAAAGGCGGAAAAGTTCTGATTTTATTGCATATATCGACGTTTCAGCCGGAATAGAGCGGTTTTCGTGTACATCTTCCATCGGTAATATAAACGGAAAACCAGGAACATTTTAGTTAATTCTAATGAAAACACATTGTTTTTTATCATTTGTATTGGAAACAACATTGTCATATGTCTTTTCTTGGATCTAAATAATACGAAACCTCGCTCTATGATTTGAAGTTAAAATCCTCAAATATGGTTATATAGTGACTTTTTTCACGTTTTTCATGTAGTTTGATATTACGTAAATATATTCATTTTTACCAATATTTCGATACTATTTCATGTAGTATCACGATATGTGATTTGGCCTTCAAATCTCAGAATTTCGCATAATATTGCATTTTAAGCAAGTTTTCTTGCATTTTGTTGCGTACGAAAAATCATCGAATATAGCAATATTTTGACGTTTATCATCTCCTTTTCCTTCATGTGATTTAAACAAAATATCATCGAATTAGGCAATATTTTGCCGTTTTCCATGTTTTTGTGAATTTTCAGTCCATGGGTTTTAATTCATATATATACGATAAAAATTATGCAAACACATAATTGATTAGATAATAACCTAAAATACTTCATTTTCAATGAACTATTTTTTTCTCGTTAAAATACTGAATAAGATATTGAAAGGCGGAAAAGTTCTGATTTTATTGCATATATCGACGTTTCAGCCGGAATAGAGCGGTTTTCGTGTACATCTTCCATCGGTAATATAAACGGAAAACCAGGAACATTTTAGTTAATTCTAATGAAAACACATTGTTTTTTATCATTTGTATTGGAAACAACATTGTCATATGTCTTTTCTTGGATCTAAATAATACGAAACCTCGCTCTATGATTTGAAGTTAAAATCCTCAAATATGGTTATATAGTGACTTTTTTCACGTTTTTCATGTAGTTTGATATTACGTAAATATATTCATTTTTACCAATATTTCGATACTATTTCATGTAGTATCACGATATGTGATTTGACCTTCATATCTCAGAATTTCGCATAATATTGCATTTTAAGCAAGTTTTCTTGCATTTTGTTTCGTACGAAAAATCATCGAATATAGCAATATTTTAACGTTTATCATCTCCTTTTCCTTCATGTGATTTAAACAAAATATCATCGAATTAGGCAATATTTTGCCGTTTTCGACGTTTTTGTGAATTTTCAGTCCATGGGTTTTAATTCATATATATACGATAAAAATGATGCAAACACATAATTGATTAGATAATAACCTTAAATACTTCATTTTCAATCAACTATTTCTTTCTCGTTAAAATACTGAGTAAGATATTGAAAAGGGGAGAAGTTCTGATTTTATTGCATATATCGACGTTTCAGCCGGAATAGAGCGGTTTTCGTGTACATCTTCCATCGGTAATATAAACGGAAAATCAGGAACATTTTAGTTAATTCTAATGAAAACACATTGTTTTTTATCATTTGTATTGGAAACAACATTGTCATATGTCTTTTCTTGGATCTAAGTAATACGAAACCTCGCTCTATGATTTGAAGTTAAAATCCTCAAATATGGTTATATAGTGACTTTTTTCACGTTTTTCATGTAGTTTGATATTACGTAAATATATTCATTTTTACCAATATTTCGATACTATTTCATGTAGTATCACGATATGTGATTTGGCCTTCAAATCTCAGAATTTCGCATAATATTGCATTTTAAGCAAGTTTTCTTGCATTTTGTTGCGTACGAAAAATCATCGAATATAGCAATATTTTGACGTTTATCATCTCCTTTTCCTTCATGTGATTTAAACAAAATATCATCGAATTAGGCAATATTTTGCCGTTTTCTATGATTTTGTGAATTTTCAGTCCATGGGTTTTAATTCATATATATACGATAAAAATGATGCAAACACATAATTGATTAGATAATAACCTTAAATACTTCATTTTCAATGAACTATTTTTTTCTCGTTAAAATACTGAGTAAGATATTGAAAGGCGGAAAAGTTCTGATTTTATTGCATATATCGACGTTTCAGCCGGAATAGAGCGGTTTTCGTGTACATCTTCCATCGGTAATATAAACGGAAAACCAGGAACATTTTAGTTAATTCTAATGAAAACACATTGTTTTTTATCATTTGTATTGGAAAGAACATTGTCATATGTCTTTTCTTGGATCTAAATAATACGAAACCTCGCTCTATGATTTGAAGTTAAAATCCTCAAATATGGTTATATAGTGACTTTTTTCACGTTTTTCATGTAGTTTGATATTACGTAAATATATTCATTTTTACCAATATTTCGATACTATTTCATGTAGTATCACGATATGTGATTTGACCTTCATATCTCAGAATTTCGCATAATATTGCATTTTAAGCAAGTTTCCTTGCATTTTGTTTCGTACGAAAAATCATCGAATTTAGCAATATTTTGACGTTTATCATCCCCTTTTCCTTTATTTGATTTAAACAAAATATCATCGAATTAGGCAATATTTTGCCGTTTTTCCACGTTTTTGTGAATTTTCAGTCTATGGGTATTAATTCATTATATATACGATAAAAATGATGCAAACACATAATTGATTAGATAATAACCTTAAATACTTCATTTTCAATCAACTATTTGTTTCTCGTTAAAATACTGAGTAAGATATTGAAAAGGGGAGAAGTTCTGTTTTTATTGCATATATCGACGTTTCAGCCGGAATAGAGCGGTTTTACGTGTACATCTTCCATCAGTAATATAAACGGAAAATCAGAAACATTTTAGTTAATTCTAATGAAAACACATTGATTTTTATCATTTGTATTGGAAACAACATTGTCATATGTCTTTTCTTGGATCTAAATAATACGAAACCTCGCTCTATGATTTGAAGTTAAAATCCTCAAATATGGTTATATAGTGACTTTTTTCACGTTTTTCATGTAGTTTGATATTACTTAAATATATTCATTTTTACCAATATTTCGATACTATTTCATGTAGTATCACGATATGTGATTTGGCCTTCAAATCTCAGAATTTCGCATAATATTGCATTTTAAGCAAGTTTTCTTGCATTTTGTTGCGTACGAAAAATCATCGAATATAGCAATATTTTGACGTTTATCATCTCCTTTTCCTTCATGTGATTTAAACAAAATATCATCGAATTAGGCAATATTTTGCCGTTTTCCATGTTTTTGTGAATTTTCAGTCCATGGGTTTTAATTCATATATATACGATAAAAATTATGCAAACACATAATTGATTAGATAATAACCTTAAATACTTCATTTTGAATGAACTATTTTTTTCTCGTTAAAATACTGAGTAAGATATTGAAAGGCGGAAAAGTTCTGATTTTATTGCATATATCGACGTTTCAGCCGGATTAGAGCGGTTTTTCGTGTACATCTTCCATCGGTAATATACACGGAAAATCAATAACATTTTAGTTAATTCTAATGAAAACACATTGTTTTTTATCATTTGTTTTGGAAACAACATTGTCATATGTCTTTTCTCGGATCTAAATAATACGAAACCTCGCTCTGTGCTTTGTAGTTAAAATCCTCAAATATGGTTAAATAGTTAATTTTTTCACGTTTTTCATGTAGTTTGATATTACGTAAATATATTCATTTTTACCAATATTTCGATACTATTTCATGTAGTATCACGATATGTGATTTGGCCTTCAAATCTCAGAATTTCGCATAACATTGCATCTAAAGCAAGTTTTCTTACATTTTGTTTAGCACGAAAAATCATCGAATTTAGCAATATTTTGACGTTTATCATCTCCTTTTCCTTTATGTGATTTAAACAAAATATCATCGAATTAGGCAATATTTTGCCGTTTTTCCACGTTTTTGTGAATTTTCAGTTTATAGGTATTAATTCATTATATATACGATAAAAATGATGCAAAATAATAATTGATTAGATAATAACCTTAAATACTTCATTTTCAATCATCTATTTGTTTCTCGTTAAAATTCTGAATAAGATATTGAAAAGGGGAGAAGTTCGGTTTTTATTGCATATATCGACGTTTCAGCCGGATTAGAGCGGTTTTACGTGTACATTTCCATCGGTAATATAAACGGAAAATCAATAACATTTTAGTTAATTCATATGGAAACACATTGTTTTTTATCATCCGTATTGGAAACAAATTGTGTTTTATCATTCGTATTGGAAACAACATTGTCATATGTCTTTTCTTGGACCTAAATAATACGAAACCTAGCTCTATGATTTGAAGTTAAAATCCTCAAATATGGTAAAATAGTGACTTTTTCACGTTAATCATGTTGTTTGATATTACGTAAATTACGTACATTTTTACCAATATTTCGATACTATTTTATGTAGTATCACGATATGTGATTTGGCCTTCAAATCTCAGAATTTCGCATAATATTGCATTTTAAGCAAGTTTTCTTGCATTTTGTTTCGTACGAAAAATCATCGAATTTAGCAATATTTTGACGTTTATCATCCCCCTTTTCCTTTATGTGATTTAAACAAAACATCCTCGAATTATACAATATTTAGCGGTTTTTCACGTTTTTGGGAATTTTCAGTTATTTGTTATTAATTCATTAAATATACGATAAAAATGATGCAAACACATAATTGATTAGATAATAACCTTAAATACTTCATTTTCAATCATCTATTTGTTTCTCGTTAAAATACTGAGTAAGATATTGAAAAGGGGAGATGTTCTGTTTTTATTGCATATATCGTCGTTTCAGCCGGAATAGAGCGGTTTTACGTGTACATTTCCATCGGTAATATAAACGGAAAATCAATAACATTTTAGTTAATTCATATGGAAACACATTGTTTTTTATCATCCGTATTGGAAACACATTGTGTTTTATCATTCGTATTGGAAACAACATTGTCATATGTCATTTCTTGGATCTAAATAATACGAAACCTCGCTCTATGATTTGAAGTTAAAATCCTCAAATATGGTAAAATAGTGACTTTTTCACGTTAATCATGTAGTTTGATATTACGTAAATATATTCATTTTTACCAATACTTCGATACTATTTCATGTAGTATCACGATATGTGATTTGGCGTTCAAATCTCAGAATTTCGCATAATATTGCATTTTAAGAAAGTTTTCTTGCATTTTGTTTCGTACGTAAAATCATCGAATTTAGCAATATTTTGACGTTTATCATCCCCTTTTCCTTTATGTGATTTAAAGAAAATATCATCGAATTAGGCAATATTTTGCCGTTTTTCCACGTTTTTGTGAATTTTCAGTTTATAGGTATCAATTCATTATATATACGATAAAAATGATGCAAACACATAATTGATTATATAATAACCATAAATACTTCATTTTCAATCAACTATTTGTTTCTCGTTTATATACTGCGTAAGATATTAAAAAGGGGAGGAATTCTGTTTTTATTGCATATATCGACGTTCCAGCCGGAATAGAGATGTTTTCGTGTACATCTTCCATCGGTAATATAAACGGAAAATCGGGAATATTTTAGTTAATTCTAATGAAAACACATTGTTTTTATCATTTGTATTGGAAACAACATTGTCATATGTCTTTTCTTGGATCTAAATAATACGAAACATCGCTCTATTTTTTGTAGTTAAAATCCTCAAATATGGTAAAATAGTTTCTTTTTTCACGTTAATCATGTAGTTTTATATTACGTATATATATTAATTTTTATCAATATTTCGATACTATTTCATGTAGTATCACGATATGTGATTTGGCCTTCAAATCTCAGAATTTCGCATAATATTGCATTTTAAGCAAGTTTTCTTGCATTTTGTTTCGTACGAAAAATCCTCGAATCAATATTTTGACGTGTATCATCCCCTTTTCCTCTATGTGATTTAAACAAAATATCATCGAATTAGGCACTATTTTGCCGTTTTTCCACGTTTTTGTGAATTTTCAGTTTATAGGTATTAATTCATTATATATACGATAAAAATGCTGCAAACACATAATTGATTATATAATAACCTTAAATACTTCATTTTCAATCAACTATTTGTTTCTCGTTTAAATACTGAGTAAGATATTGAAAAGGGGAGGAGTTCTGTTTTTATTGCATATATCGACGTTCCAGCCGGAATAGAGATGTTTTCGTGTACATCTTCCATCGGTAATATAAACGGAAAATCAAGAACATTTTAGTTAATTCTAATGAAAACACATTGTTTTTTATCATTTATATTGGAAACAACATTGTCATACGTCATTTCTTGGATCTAAATAATACGAAACCTCGCTCTATGATTTGAAGTTAAAATCCTCAAATATGATTATACAGTTAATTTTTTCACGTTTTTCATGTAGTTTTATATTACGTAAATATATTCATTTTTACCAATATTTCGATACTATTTCATCTAGTATCACGATATGTGAGAGTGATGCAGAGGCTCAAGAGAGTGATGCAGAGGCTTAATAGAGGGATGAAGGGGCTCAAGAGAGTGATGCAGAGGCTGAAGAGAGGGATGCAGAGGCTCAAGAGACTGATGCAGAGGTTCAAGAGAGTGCTGCAAAAGGCTCAAGAGAGGGATGCTGAGGATCCAGAGAGGGATGCAGAGGCTCAAGAGAGTGATGCAGAGGATCAAGAGAGGGAAGCAAAGGCTTATGAGAGTGATGCAGAAGCTGAAGAAAGTGATGCAGAGGCTCTAGAGAGTGATGCAGAAGCTTAAGAGGGTGATGCAGAGACTCAAGAGAGTGATGCAGAGGATCAAGAGAGTGATGCAGAGGCTCGAGAGAGTGATGCAGAGGCTCAAGAGAGGGATTCAGAGGCTTAAGAGAGTGATGCAGAGACCTCAAGAGAGTGATGCAGAGGCTCAAGAGAGTGTTTCAGAGGCTTAAGAGAGGGATGCAGAGGCTCAAAAGAGTGATGTAGAGGCTCAAGAGAGTGATGCAGAGGCTGAAGAGAGTGATGCAGAGGCTCAGGAGAGTGATGTAGAGGCTCATGAGAGTTATGCAGAGGCTCAAGAGAGTGATGCAGAGGATCAAGAGAGTGATGCAGAGGCTCAAGAGAGTGATGCAGAGGATCAAGAGAGGGAAGCAGAGGCTCTAGAGAGTGATGCAGAGGCTCAAAAGTTTGATGCAGAGGTTCAAGGGAGTGATGCAGAGGATCAAGAAAGTGATGCAGATGTTCAAGAGAGATATGCAGAGGCCTCAGAGGCTTAAGAGAGTGATGCAGAGGCTGAAGAGAGTGTTGCAGAGGCTCAAGAGTGTCAGTGGTAAGACATGCAGAGGCTCATGAGAGTGATGCAGAGGCTCAAGAGAGTGATGCAGAGGCTCAAGAGAGTTATGCAGAGGATCAAGAGAGTGATGCAGAGGCTTAAGAGAGTGATGCAGATGGTCAAGAGAGGGATGCATAGGCTTATGAGAGTGATGCAGAGGCTAAAGAGAGTGTTGCAGAGGCTTAAGAGAGTGATGCAGAGGCTGAAGAGAGTAATGCAGAGGCTGAAGAGAGGGATGAAGAGGCTGAAGAGAGTGATGCAGAGGCTGAAGAGAGGGATGCATTTGAAAAGTGCAGGGAGGGTTTGGGCAAAATGTGATCCATCGCCGCTCTCAGTAAATGGCATTTTTTCGGAATAAAAAGTCGTAATTTCAAACTGCGAATACGTGCAGACAGCCAGAATTTGGCTCCAAAATATAGCTTAAGGGTCGAATTTGGGAAGTTTGGGATATTTTGAAACTGCAGGGGGATTTTGGCAAAATGTGACTCATCGCCGCTTTCAGTAATTTGCATTATGTCGGTATAAAATGAAAATATTTCAAACTGCGAATACGTGCAGAGAACCCGATTTTGGCTCCAAAATATGTCTCAAGCGTCGAATTGGGGATGTTTGGGATATTAAAAAAACTGCAGGGGTGGAGGGGGGCAAAATATGACCCATCGCTGCTTTCAGTAATTTGCATATTCTCGATATAAAATGTCGTCATTTCAACCTGCGAATATGTGCAGAGAGCCAGAATTTTGCTCCAAAATATGGCTCAAGGGTCGAATTTGGGATGTTGGGGATATTTTGAAAACTGCAGGGAGGGTTTGGGCAAAATATGACCCATCGCTGCTTTCAGTAATTTGCATATTTTCAGTATAAAAATTCGTAGTTTCAAACTGCGAATACGTGCAGAGAGCCAGAATTTGGCTCCAAAATAATTCTTAAGGGTCGAATTTGAGATGTTTGGGATATTTTGAAAACTGCAGGGAGGTTTTGGGCAAAATGTGATCCATCGCCGCTCTCAGTAATTAGCATATTTTTTGTATATGGATTTTTGATTTACAGTCTCAGTGGAGTAGTGGTAAGACACTCGCCTGGCGTTCCGCTACCGTTATGTCATTATTTCGTATCCTGGCCGGGGAGGATTTACTGGGCGCATTTCCTTAGCTGTAGCCTTTGTTTAACTCAACATTAAAATGTGTACTTGGATGAAAAAACGATTCTTCGCGGCAGGGGATCGTATTCCAGGGACCTGCCCAAAACGCTACGCGTACTAGTGGCTGTAATAGAATGTAACAACTCTTGTATATATCTCAAAAAAAAAAAAAAAAATATATAAAAAGTCGTAATTTCAAAATGCGAATACGTGCAGAGAGCCAGAATTTCGCTCCAAAATATGTCTGAAGGGTCGAATTTGGAATGTTTGGGATATTTTGAAAACTGCAGGGATTGTTTGGGCAAAATGGGATCCATCGCCGCTTTCAGTAATTGGTATATTTTCGGTATAAAAATTCGTAATTTCAAACTGCGAATACGTGCAGAAAGCCAGAATTTGGCTCCAAAATATGGCTCAAGGTTCGAGCTTGGGATGTTTGGGATATTTTGAAAACTGCAGGGGGGGGTTTTGGCAAAATGTGACCCATCGCCGCTCTCAGTAATTGGCATATTGTCGGTATAAAATGAAATAAATTCAAACTGCGAATACGTGCAGAGATCCCGAATTTGGCTCCAAAATATGTCTCAAGCGTCGGATTTGGGATGTTTGGGATATTTTGAAAACTACAGGGAGGGATTAGGCAAAATGTGATCCATCGTCGCTCTCAGTAATTGGCATATTTTTGGTATAAAAAGTCGTCATTTCAAACTGGAAATACGTGCAGAGAGCCTGAATTTATCTCCAAATTATAGCACAAGGGTAGAATTTGGGATGTTTTGGATATATTGCAAACTGCAGGAAGGGTTTGGGCAAAATGTGATCAATCGCCGCTTTCAGTAGTTGTCATATTTTCGTTATAATAAGTCGCAATTTCAAACTGCGAATACGTGCAGAAAGCCAGAATTTGTGTTCAAAATAATTCTTATGGGTCGAATTTGGGATGTTTGGGATATTTTAAAAACTGAAGGGAGGGCTTGGGCAAAATGTGATCCATCGCAGCTCTAAGTAATTAGCATATTTTCGGTATAAAAAGTCGTAATTTCAAACTGCGAATACGTGCAGAGAGCCAGAATGTGGCTCCAAAATTAGGCTCAAAGGTTGAATTTAGGATGTTTAGGTTATTTTGAAAACTGCAGGGAGGGATTAGGCAAAATGTGGTCCATCGTCGCTCTCAGTAATTGGCATATTTTTGGTATAAAAAGTCGTCATTTCAAACTGGGAATACGTGCAGAGAGCCAGAATTTGGCTCCAAAATATAGCTCAAGGGTCGAATTTGGGATATTTAATATATTTTGAAAACTGCAGGGGGGTTTGGGCAAAATGTGACCTTTCGCTGCTCTCAGTTATTGGCATATTTTCAGTATAAAAAGACGTAATTTCAAACTGCGAATACGTGAAGAGATTCAGAATTTGGCTCCAAAATTAGGCTCATGGGTCGAATTTGGGGTGTTTGGGATATTTTGAAAACTGCAGGGAGGGTTTGGGCAAAATGTGATCCATCGGCGCTCTAAGTAATTAGCATATTTTCAGTATAAAAAGTCGTAGTTTCAAACTGCGAATACGTGCAGAGAGCCAGAATTTGGCTCCAAAATAAATCTTATGGGTCGAATTTGGGATGTTTGGGATATTTTGAAAACTGCAGGGAAGGTTTGGGCAAAATGTGATCCATCGCCGCTTTCAGTAATTGGCATATTTTCGGTATAAAAATTCGTAATTTCAAACTGCGAATACGTGCAGAAAGCCAGAATTTGGTTCCAAAATATGGCTCAAGGTTCGAATTTGGGGTGTTTGGGATATTTTGAATACTGCAGGGAAGGTTTGGGCAAAATGTGATCCATCGATGCTTTCAGTAATTGGCATATTTTCGGTATAAAAAGTCGTAATTACAAACTGCGAATACGTGCAGAGAGCCAGAATGTGGCTCCAAAATTAGGCTCAAAGGTCGAATTTAGGATGTTTAGGTTATTTTGAAAACTGCAGGGAGGGATTATGCAAAATGTGGTCCATCGTCGCTCTCAGTAATTGGCATATTTTTGTTATAAAAAGTCATCATTTCAAACTGGGAATACGTGCAGAGAGCCAGAATTTGGCTCCAAAATATAGCTCAAGGGTCGAATTTGGGATATTTGGGATATTTTGAAAATTGCAGGGGGGTTTGGGCAAAATGTGACCTTTCGCTGCTTTCGGTAATTGGCATATTTTCAGTATAAAAAGACGTAATTTCAAACTGCGAATACGTGCAGAGAGTCAGAATTTGGCTCCAAAATTAGGCTCAAGGGTCGAATTTGGGATGTTTGGGATATTTTGAAAACTGCAGGGAGGGTTTGGGCAAAATGTGATCCATCGCCGCCTTTAGTAATTAGCATATTTTCAGTATAAAAAGTCGTAATTTCAAACTGCGAATACGTGCAGAGAGCCAGAATTTTGCTCCAAAATTAGACTCAAAGGTCGAATTTAGAATGTTTAGGATATTTTGCAAACTGCAGGGCGGGTTGGGCAAAATGTGACCCATCGCTCCTTTCAGTAATTGGCATATTTTCAGTATAAAAAGTCGTAAGTTTAGACTGCGAATACGCGCAGAGAGCCAGAATTTTGCTCCAAAATAATTCTTATAGGTCGAATTTGGGATGTTTGGGATATTGAAAATATGCCAATTACTGAAAACAGCGAAAGGTCACATTTTGCCCAAACCCCCCTGCAGTTTTCAAAATATCCCAAACATCCTAAGTTCAACCCTTGAGCTATATTTTGGAGCCAAATTCTGGCTCTCTGCACGTATTCCCAGTTTGAAATGACGACTTTTTATACAAAAATATGCCAAATTCTGAGAGTGACGATGGACCACATTTTGCCTAATCCCTCCCTGCAGTTTTCAAAATATCCCAAAGATCCTAAATTCGACCTTTGAGCCTAATTTTTAAGCCAAATTCTGGCTCTCTGCACGTATTCGCAATTTGAAATTATGACTTTTTATATCGAAAATATGCTAATTACTGAAAGCAGCGATGGATCACATTCTGCCCAAACCCTCCCTGCAGTTTTCAAAATATCCCAAACATCCCAAAATCGACCCATAAGAATTATTTTGGAGCCAAATTCTGGCTCTCTGCACGTATTCGCAGTCTAAAATTACGACATTTTATACTGAAAATATGCCAATTACTGAAAGCAGCGATGGGTCATATTTTGCCCAAACCCTCCCTGCAGTTTTCAAAATATCCCCGACATCCCAAATTCGACCCTTGAGCCATATTTTGAAGCCAAATTCTGGCTCTCTGCACATATTTGCAGGTTGAAATTGCGACATTTTATACCGAAAATATGCAAATTGCTGAAAGCAGCGATGGGTCATATTTTGCTCAGACCACCCCCCCCCCCCCTGCAGTTTTCAAAATATCCTAAACATCCCAAATTCGACGTCTGAGACATATTTTGGAGCCAAAATCGGGTTCTCTGCACGTATTCGCACTTTGAAATAATTTAATTTTATACCGACAATATGCCAATTACTGAGAGCGGCGATGGGCCACATTTTGCCAAAACCCCCCTGCAGTTTCAAAATATCCCAAACTTCCCAAATTCGACCCTTAAGCTATATTTTCGAGCCAAATTCTGGCTGTCTGTACGTATTCGCAGTTTGAAATTACGACATTTTATTACGAAAAAATGCCATTTACTGAGAGCGGCGATGGATCACATTTTGCACAAACCCTCCCTGCACTTTTCAAAATATCCAAAACATCGAAAATCGACCCTTGAGCCATATTTTCAAGCCAAATTCTGGCTCTCTGCACGTATTCGCAGTTTGAAATTACGAATTTTTATACCGAAAATATACCAATTACTGAATGTGGCGATGGAACACATTCTGCCCAAACCCTCCCTGCAGTTTTCAAAATATCCCAAAAATAACAAATTTGACGCTTGAGCCATATTTTAGAGCCAAATTCTGGCTCTCTGCCCGTATTCGCAGTTTGAAATTACGACTTTTTATAACGAAAATATGCCAATTACTGAAAGCGGCGATGGATCACATTTTCCCCAATCCCTCCCTGCAGTTTTCAAAATATCCCAAACATCCTAAATTCGACGCTTGAGTCATATTTTGGAGCGAAATTCTGGCTCTCTGCACGTATTCGCAATTTAAAAATTCGACTTTTTTATATCGAAAATATGCCAATTACTGAGAGCGGCGATGGATCACATTTTGTCCAAACCTTCCCTGCAGTTTTCAAAATATCCCAAACATCCCAAATTCGACCCATAAGAATTATTTTGAAGCCAAATTCTGGCTCTCTGCACGTATTCGCAGTCTAAAATTATGACTTTTTATACTGAAAATATGCCAATTACTGAAAGCAGCGATGGGTCACATTTTGCCCGAACCCCCCTGCAGTTTGCAAAATATCCCAAACATCTAAAATTCGACCCTTGAGCTATATTTTGGAACCAAATTCTGGCTTTCTGCACGTATTCGCAGTTTGAAATTACGACTTTTTATACCGAAAATATGACAATTACTGAAAGCGGCACATTTGATCACATTTTGCCCAAACCCTTCCAGCAGTTTTCAAAATATCCCAAACCATCCCAAATTCGACCCTTCAGCCATATTTTGGAGCCAAATTCTGGCTCTCTGCACGTATTCGCAGTTTGAAATTACGATTTTTATATATATATATATATTTTTTTTTTAGATATATACAAGAGTTGTTACATTCTATTACAGCCACTAGTACGCGTAGCGTTTCGTGCAGGTTCCTGGAATACGATCCCCCGCCGCGAAGAATCGTTTTTTCATCCAAGTACACATTTTACTGTTGCGTTAAACAAAGGCTACAGTTAAGGAATTGCGCCCAGTAAATCCTCCCCGGCCAGGATACGAACCAATGACATAGCGGTAGCGGAACGCCAGGCGAGTGTCTTACCACTACACCACGGAGACTGTAAATCCAAAATCCATATACAAAAAATATGCTAATTACTGAGAGCGGCGATGGATCACATTTTGCCCAAACCCTCCCTGCAGTTTTCAAAATATCCCAAACATCTCAAATTCGACCCTTAGGAGTTATTTTTGAGCCAAATTCTGGCTCTCTGCACGTATTCGCAGTTTGAAATTACGACTTTTTATACTGAAAATATGCAAATTACTGAAAGCAGCGAAGGGTCATATTTTGCCCAGACCCTCCTTGAAGTTTTCAAAATATCCCCAACATCCCAAATTCGACCCTTGAGCCATATTTTTGAGCCAAATTCTGGCTCTCTGCACATATTCGCAGGTTGAAATTACGACATTTTATATCGAAAATATGCAAATTACTGAGAGAAGCGATGGGTCATATTTTGACCCCCCCCCCCCTGCAGTTTTCAAAATATTCCAAACATCCCCAATTCGACGCTTGAGACATATTTTGGAGCCAAAATCGGGTTCTCTGCACGTATTTGCAGTTTGAAATATTTTCATTTTATACCGACAATATCCAATTACTGAGAGCGGCGATGGGTCACATTTTGCCAAAACCCCCGTGCAGTTTCAAAATATCCCAAACTTCCCAAATTCGACCCTTAAGCTATATTTTGGAGCCAAATTCTGGCTGCCTGCACGTATTCGCAGTTTGAAATTACGACTTTTTATTCCGAAAAAATGCCATTTACTGAGAGCGACGATGGATCACATTTTGCCCAAACCCTCCCTGCACTTTTCAAAATATCCAAATTACTGACAGCGGCTGATTACTGAGGCTTATGAGAGTGATGCAGAGGCTGAAGAGTGTGTTGCAGAGGCTTAAGAGAGGGATGCAGAGGCTCAAGAGAGTGATGCAGAGGATTAAGAGAGGGATGCAGAGGCTTAAGAGAGTGATGCAGAGGCTTAAGAGAGGGATGCAGAGGCTCAAGAGAATGATGCAGAGGCTTAAGAGAGGGATGCAGGGCTCAAGAGAGTGATGCAGAGGCTCAAGAAAGGGATGCAGAGGTATAAAAAAGTGATGCAGAGGCTCAAAAGAGGGATGCAGAGGCTTCAGAGGGTGATGCAGAGGCTCAAGAGAGAGACACAGAGCTCAAGAAAGGGATGCAGAGGCTTAAGAAAGTGATGCAAAGGTTCAAAAGAGGGATGCAGAGGCTTAAGAAGGTGATGCAGAGGCTCAAGAGAGGGATTCAGAGGCTTAAGAGAGTGATGCAGAGAAGAGAGAGAGTGATGCAGAGGCTCAAGAGAGTGATGTAGAGTCTAAAGAGAGTGTTGTAGAGGCTCAAGAGAGTTATGCAGAGGCTCAAGAGAGTGATGCAGAGGATCAAGAGAGTGATGCAGAGGCTCAAGAGAGTGATGCAGAGGATCAAGAGAGGGAAGCAGAGGCTTAAGAGAGTGATGCAGAGGCTGAAGAGAGTGTTGCAGAGGCTCAAGAGAGTGATGCAGAGGCTCAAGAGAGTGATGCAGAGGTTCAAGAGAGTTATGAAGAGGATCAAAAGAGTGATGCAGAGGCTTAAGAGTGTGATGCAGATGATCAAGAGAGGGATGCAGAGGCTTATGAGAGTGATACAGAGGCTGTAGAGAGTGATGCAGAGGCTTAATAGAGGCATGCAGAGGCTCACGAGAGTGATGCAGAGGCTCAGAAGAGTGATGCGGAGGCTCAAGAGAGTGATGCAGAGGCTTAAAAAAAAGGGATGCAGAGGCTCAAGAGAGGGATGTAGAGGCTAAAGAGAGTGTTGCACAGGCTCAAGAGAGTGATGCAGAGGCTAAAGAGAGGGATGCAGAGGCTCAAGAGAATGATGCAGAGGCTCAGGAGAGTGCTGCAAAAGGCTCAAGAGAGGGATGCTGAGGATCAAGAGAGAGATGCAGAGGCTCACGAGAGTGATGCAGAGGCTCAGGAGAGTGATGCGGAGGCTCAAGAGAGTGATGCAGAGGCTTAAGAAAGGGATGCAGAGGCTCAAGAGATGGATGTAGAGGCTAAAGAGAGTGATGCACAGGCTCAAAAGAGTGTTGCACAGGCTCAAGAGAGTAATGCAGAGGCTAAAGAGAGGGATGCAGAGGCTCAAGAGAATGATGCAGAGGCTCAGGAGAGTGCTGCAAAAGGCTCAAGAGAGGGATGCTGAGGATCAAGAGAGAGATGCAGAGGCTCACGAGAGTGATGCAGAAGCTCAGGAGAGTGATGCGGAGGCTCAAGAGAGTGATGCAGAGGCTTAAGAAAGGGATGCAGAGGCTCAAGAGAGGGATGTAGAGGCTAAAGAGAGGGATGCAGAAGCTCAAGACAATGATGCAGAGGCTCAGGAGAGTGCTGCAAAAGGCTCAAGAGAGGGATGCTGAGGATCCAGAGAGGGATGCAGAGGCTCAAGAGAGTGATGCAGAGGCTCAAGAGAGAGAAAGGCAGAGGCTTAAGAGAGTGATGCAGAGGCTCAAGAGAATGATGTTGAGGCATAAGAGAGGGATGCAGAGGCTCAAGAGAATGAGGCAGAGGCTCAAGAGAGTGATGCAGAGGATCAAGAGAGGGATGCAGAGGCTTTAGAGAGTGATGCAGAGGCTCAAAGGAATAATGCAGAGGCTCAAGAGAGTGATGCAGAGGCTCAAGAGAGTGATGCAGAGGCTCAAGAGAGTGATGCAGACGATCAAGAGAGTGATGCACAGGCTCAAGAGAGTGATGCTGAGGATCAAGAGAGGGAAGCAGAGGCTTATGAGAGTGATGCAGAGGCTGAAGAGGGTGATGCATAGGCTGTAGAGAGTGATGCAGAGGCTTAAGCGAGTGATGCAGAGGCTTACGAAAGGATGCAGAGGCTCAAGAGAGGGATGCAGAGGCTCAAGAGAGTGATTCAGAGGCTTACGAGAGTGATGCAGAGGCTGAAGAGAGTGTTGCAGAGGCTCAAGAGAGGGATGAAGAGGCTGAAGAGGTGATGCAGAGGCTCAAGAGAGGGATGCAGAGGATCAAGAGAGTGATGGAGAGGCTCAAGAGAGTGATGCAGAGGATCAAGAGAGGGATGCAGAGGCTCAGGAGAGTGATGTAGAGGGTCAAGAGAGTGATGCAGAGGCTCAAGAGAGTGATACAGAGGATCAAGAGAAGGAAGCAGAGGCTCAAGAGAGATATTCAGAGGCTTACGAGAGTGACGCAGAGGCTTAAGAGAGTGATGCAGAGGCTTAAGAGAGGGATGCAGAGGCTCAAGAGAGTGATGCAAAGGCTCAAGAATTGATGCCGAGGATCATGAGAGGGATGCAGGAGTTCAAGAGAGGGATGCAGAGGCTCAAGAGAGTGATTCAGAGGCATAAGAGGGTGATGCAGAGGCTTAAGAGAGTGATGCAGAGGATTAAGAGAGGGATGCAGAGGCTGAAGCGAGGGATGCAGAGGCTGAAGAGAGGGATGCAGGGGTTCAAGAGAGGGATGCAGAGGCTCAATTGTGGGATGCAGAGTCACAAGAGAGGGATGCAGAGGGTCTTGGGAGTGACGCAGAGGCTCAAGAGAGGGATGCAAAGGCTTAAGAGAGTGATGCAAAGGCTCAGGAGAGGGATGCAGAGGCTCATGAGAGGGATGCAGGAGTTCAAGAGAGTGATGCAGAGGCTAAAGAAAGGGATGCAAAGGCTTAAGAGAGTGATGCAGAGGCTCAAGAGAGTGATGCAAAGGCTCAAAAGAGTGATGCAGAGGCTGAAGAGTGTTGCAGAGGCTCAAGAGAGGGATGCAGAGGCTCAAGAGAGGGATGCAGAGGCTTAAGAGAGTGATGCAGAGGCGGAAGAGAGTGTTGCAGAGGCTTAAGAGAGTGATGGAGAGGCTCAAAAAAGTGGTGCAGAGGCTCAACAGAGTAATTCAGAAGCTTACGAGAGTGATGCAGAGGCTTAAGAGAGTGATGCAGAGGCTTAGGAGAGGGATGCAGAGGCTCAAGAGAGTGATACAGAGGATCATGAGAAGGAAGCAGAGGCTCAAGAGAGTGATTCAGAGGCTTACGAGAGTGACGCAGAGGCTTAAGAGAATGATGCAGAGGCTTAAGAGAGGGATGCAGAGGCTCAGGAGAGTGATGCAAAGGCTCAAGAATTGAGGCCGAGGATCATGAGAGGGATGCAGGAGTTCAAGAGAGGGATGCAGAGGCTCAAGAGAGTGATTCAGAGGCATAAGAGAGTGATGCAGAGGCTTAAGAGAGTGATGCAGAGGATTAAGAGAGGGATGCAGAGGCTGAAGCGAGGGATGCAGAGGCTGAAGAGAGGATGCAGAGGCTTAAGAGAGTGGCAGGGATTAAGAGAGGGATGCAGAGGTGAGGGGTGAAGAGAGGGGGGGGATGCCAGAGGCTCAATTGTGGGATGCAGAGGCACAAGAGAGGGATGCAGAGGGTCTTGGGAGTGACGCAGAGGCTCAAGAGAGGGATGCAGAGGCTTAAGAGAGTGATGCAACGGCTCAGGAGAGGGATGCAGAGGCTCATGAGAGGGATGCAGGAGTTCAGAGAGTGATGCAGAGGCTAAAGAAAGGGATGCAGAGGCTTAAGAGAGGGATGCAAAGGCTCAAAAGAGTGATGCAGAGGCTGAAGAGTGTTTCGCATAATTAACACATAATTGATTAGATAATAACCTTAAATACATAATTTTCAATCATCTATTTGTTTCTCGTTAAAATACTGAGTAAGATATTGAAAAGGGGAGAAGTTCGGTTTTTATTGCATATATTGACGTTTCAGCCGGATTAGAGCGGTTTTACGTGTACATCTTCCATCGGTAATATAAACAGAAAATCAAGAACATTTTAGTTAATTCTATTGAAAACACATTGTTTTTTATCATTTGTATTGGAAACAACATTGTCATATGTCTTTTCTTGGATTTAAAAAATACGAAACATCGCTCTATGATTTGAAGGTAATATCCTCAAATATGGTAAAATAGTTACTTTTTTAACGTTAATCATGTAGTTTGATATTACGTAATTATATTCATTTTTACCAATATTTCGATACTAATTCATGTAGTTTCACGGTATGTGATTTGGCCTTCAAATCTCAGAATATCGCATAATATTGCATTTTAAGCAAGTTTTCTTGCATTTTGTTTCGTACGAAAAATCATCGAATTTAGCAATATTTTGACGTTTATCATCCCCTTTTCCTTATGTGATTTAAACAAAACATCATCGAATAAGGCAATATTTTGCCGTTTTTCCACGTTTTTGTGATTTTTCAGTTTATAGGTATTAATTCATTATATATACGGTAAAAATGATGCAAACACATAATTGATTAGATAATAACCTTAAATACATCATTTTCAATCATGTATTTGTTTCTCGTTAAAATACTGAGTAAGATATTGAAAAGGGGAGAAGTTCGGTTTTTATTGCATATATCGACGTTTCAGCCGGATTAGAGCGGTTTTACGTGTACATCTTCCATCGGTAATATAAACGGAAAATCAAGAACATTTTAGTTAATTCTAATGAAAACACATTGTTTTTTATCAATCGTATTGGAAACACATTGTTTTTTATCATTCGTATTGGAAACAACATTGTCATATGTCTTTTCTTGGATCTAAATAATACGAAACCTCGCACAATGATTTGAAGTTAAAATCCTTAAATATGGTAAAATAGTGAATTTTCACGTTAATCATGTAGTTTGATATTACGTAAATATATTCATTTTTACCAATATTTCGATACCAATTCATGTAGTTTCACGGTATGTGATTTGGCCTTCAAATCTCAGAATATCGCATAATATTGCATTATAAGCAAGTTTTCTTGCATTTTGTTTCGTTCGAAAAATCATCGAATTTAGCATTATTTTGACGTTTATCGTCTACTTTTCCTTTATGTGATTTAAACAAAATATCATCGAATTAGGCAATATTTTGCCGTTTTTCCACGTTTTTGTGAATTTTCAGTTTATAGGTATTAATTCATTATATATACGATAAAAAAGATGCAAACACATAATTGATTAGATAATAACCTTAAATACTTCATTTTCAATCATCTATTTGTTTATTGTTAAAATTCTGAATAAGATATTGAAAAGGGGAGAAGTTCGGTTTTTATTGCATATATCGACGTTTCAGCCGGATTAGAGAGGTTTTTCGTGTACATCTTCCATCGGTAATATACACGGAAAATCAATAACATTTTAGTTAATTCTAATGAAAACACATTGTTTTTTATCATTTGTTTTGGAAACAACATTGTCATATGTCTTTTCTTGGATTTAAAAAATACGAAACATCGCTCTATGATTTGAAGGTAATATCCTCAAATATGGTAAATAGTTACTTTTTTCACGTTAATCATGTAGTTTGATATTACGTAAATATATTCATTTTTACCAATATTTCGATACTATTTCATGTAGTATCACGATATGTGATTTGACCTTCAAATATCAGAATTTCGCATTATATTGCATTTTAAGCAAGTTTTTTATGCATTTTGCTTCGTACGAAAAATCATCGAATTTAGCAATATTTTGACGTTTATCATCCCCTTTTCCTTATGTGATTTAAACAAAACATCATCGAATAAGGCAATATTTTGCCGTTTTTCCACGTTTTTGTGAATTTTCAGTTTATAGGTATTAATTCATTATATATACGGTAAAATAGATGCAAACACATAATTGATTAGATAATAACCTTAAATACATCATTTTCAATCATCTATTTGTTTCTTGTTAAAATACTGAGTAAGATATTGAAAAGGGGAGAAGTTCGGTTTTTATTGCATATATCGACGTTTCAGCCGGATTAGAGCGGTTTTACGTGTACATCTTCCATCGGTAATATAAACGGAAAATCAAGAACATTTTAGTTAATTCTAATGAAAACACATTGTTTTTTATCATTCGTATTGGAAACACATTGTTTTTTATCATTTGTATTGGAAACAACATTGTCATATGTGTTTTCTTGGATCTAAATAATACGAAACCTCGCTCAATGATTTGAAGTTAAAATCCTTAAATATGGTAAAATAGTGAATTTTCACTTTAATCATGCAGTTTGATATTACGTAAATATATTCATTTTTACCAATATTTCGATACTAATTCATGTAGTTTCACGGTATGTGATTTGGCCTTCAAATCTCAGAATATCGCATAATATTGCATTATAAGCAAGTTTTCTTGCATTTTGTTTATTACGAAAAATCATCGAATTTAGCAATATTTTGACGTTTATCGTCTACTTTTCCTTTATGTGATTTAAACAAAATATCATCGAATTAGGCAATATTTTGCCGTTTTTCCACGTTTTTGTGAATTTTCAGTTTATAGGTATTAATTCATTATATATACGATAAAAAAGATGCAAACACATAATTGATTAGATAATAACCTTAAATACTTCATTTTCAATCATTTATTTGTTTCTTGTTAAAATTCTGAATAAGATATTGAAAAGGGGAGAAGTTCGGTTTTTATTGCATATATCGACGTTTCAGCCGGATTAGAGCGGTTTTTCGTGTACATCTTCCATCGGTAATATACACGGAAAATCAAGAACATTTTAGTTAATTCTAATGAAAACACATTGTTTTTTATCATTTGTTTTGGAAACAACATTGTCATATGTCTTTTCTCGGATCTAAATAATACGAAACCTCGCTCTGTGATTTGAAGTTAAAATCCTCAGATATGGTTAAATAGTTAATTTTTTCACGTTTTTCATGTAGTTTGATATTACGTAAATAAATTCATTTTTACCAATATTTCGATACTATTTCATGTAGTATCACGATATGTGATTTGGCCTTCAAATCTCAGAATTTCGCATAACATTGCATTTAAAGCAAGTTTTCTTATTTTGTTTCGCACGAAAAATCATCGAATTTAGCAATATTTTGACGTTTATCATCTCCTTTTCCTATATGTGATTTAAACAAAATATCATCGAATTAGGCAATAATTTGCCGTTTTTCCACGTTTTTGCGAAATTTCAGTCTATGGGTATTAATTCATTATATATACGATAAAAATGATGCAAACACACAATTGATTAGATAATAACCTTAAATACTTCATTTTCAATCATCTATTTGTTTCTTGTTAAAATACTGAGTAAGATATTGAAAAGGGGAGAAGTTCGGTTTTTTTGCATATATCGACGTTTCAGCCGGATTAGAGCGGTTTTACGTGTACATCTTCCATCGGTAATTTAAACGGAAAATCAATAACATTTAGTTAATTCTAATGAAAACACATTGTTTTTTATCATTTGTTTGGAAACAACATTGTCATATGTCTTTTCTCGGATCTAAATAATACGAAACCTCGCTCTGTGATTTGAGTTAAAATCCTCAGATATGGTTAAATAGTTAATTTTTTCACGTTTTTCATGTAGTTTGATATTACGTAAATATATTCATTTTACAATATTTCGATACTATTTCATGTGTAGTATCACGATATGTGATTTGGCCTTCAAATCTCAGAATTTCGCATAACATTGCATTTAAAGCAAGTTTTCTTACATTTTGTTTCGCACACGAAAAATCATCGAATTTAGCAATATTTTGACGTTTATCATCTCCTTTTCCTTTATGTGATTTAAACAAAATATCATCGAATTAGGCAATAATTTGCCGTTTTTCCAAGTTTTTGTGAAATTTCAGTCTATGGGTATTAATTCATTATATATACGATAAAAAGATGCAAACACACAATTGATTAGATAATAACCTTAAATACTTTCATTTTCAATCATCTATTTGTTTCTTGTTAAAATACTGAGTAAGATATTGAAAAGGGGAGAAGTTCGGTTTTTATTGCATATATCGACGTTTCAGCCGGATTAGAGCGGTTTTACGTGTACATCTTCCATCGGTAATATAAACGGAAAATCAAGAACATTTTAGTTAATTCTAATGAAAACACATTGTTTTTTATCATTTGTATTGGAAACAACATTGTCATATGTCTTTTCTTGGATCTAAATAATACGAAACCGCGCTCTATGATTTGAAGTTAAAATCCTCAAATATGGTAAAATAGTGACTTTTTCACGTTAATCATGTAGTTTGATATTACATAAATATATTCATTTTTACCAATATTTCGATCCAATTTCATGTAGTATCACGATATGTGATTTGGCGTTCAAATCTCAGAATTTCGCATAATATTGCATTTTAAGCAAGTTTTCTTGCATTTTGTTTCGTACGAAAAATCATCGAATTTAGCAATATTTTGACGTTTATCATCCCCTTTTCCTTTATGTGATTTAAACAAAACATCCTCGAATTAGGCAATATTTAGCGGTTTATCACGTTTTGAGAATTTTCAGTTATTTGATAATAATTCATTAAATATTCGATAAAAATGATGCAAACATAATTGATTAGGTAATAACTTTAAATACTTCATTTTCAATCATCTATTTGTTTCTCGTTAAAATACTGAGTAAGATATTGAAAAGGGGAGAAGTTCTGTTTTTATTGCATATATCGACGTTTCAGCCGGAATAGAGCGGTTTTACGTGTACATTTCCGTCGGTAATATAAACGGAAAATCAATAACATTTTAGTTAATTCATATGGAAAACACATTGTTTTTTATCATCCGTATTGGAAACACATTGTTTTTTATCATTCGTATTGGAAACAACATTGTCATATGTCTTTTCTTGGATCTAAATAATACGAAACCTCGCTCTATGATTTGAAGTTAAAATCCTCAAATATGGTAAAATAGTCACTTTATCACGTTAATCATGTAGTTTGATATTACGTAAATATATATTCATTTTTACCAATACTTCGATACTATTTCATGTAGTATCACGATATGTGATTTGGCGTTCAAATCTCAGAATTTCGCATAATATTGCATTTTAAGCAAGTTTTCTTGCATTTTGATTCGTACGAAAAATCATCGAATTTAGCAATATTTTGACGTTTATCATCCCCTTTTCCTTTATGTGATTTAAACAAAACATCATCGAATAAGGCAATATTTTGCCGTTTTTCCACGTTTTTATGAATTTTCAGTTTATAGGTATTAATTCATTATATATACGGTAAAAATGATGCAAAGAATAATTGATTAGATAATAACCTTAAATACATCATTTTCAATCATCTATTTGTTTCTCGTTAAAATACTGAGTAAGATATTGAAAAGGTGAGAAGTTCGGTTTTTATTGCATATATTGACGTTTCAGCAGCGGATTAGAGCGGTTTTACGTGTACATCTTCCATCGGTAATATAAACAGAAAATCAAGAACATTTTAGTTAATTCTATTGAAAACACATTGTTTTTTATCATTTGTATTGGAAACAACATTGTCATATGTCTTTTCTTGGATTTAAAAAATACGAAACATCGCTCTATGATTTGAAGGTAATATCCTCAAATATGGTAAAATAGTTACTTTTTTCACGTTAATCATGTAGTTTGATATTACGTAAATATATTCATTTTTACCAATATTTTGATACTATTTCATGTAGTATCACGATATGTGATTTGACCTTCAAATCTCAGAATTTCGCATAATATTGCATTTTAAGCAAGTTTTCTTGCATTTTGTTTCGTACGAAAAATCATCGAATTCAGCAATATTTTGACGTTTATCATCCCCTTTTCCTTTATGTGATTTAAACAAAACATCATCGAATAAGGCAATATTTTGCCGTTTTTCCACGTTTTTGTGAATTTTCAGTTTATAGGTATTAATTCATTATATATACGGTAAAATGATGCAAACACATAATTGATTAGATAATAACCTTAAATACATCATTTTCAATCATGTATTTGTTTCTCGTTAAAATACTGAGTAAGATATTGAAAAGGGGAGAAGTTCGGTTTTTATTGCATATAACGACGTTTCAGCCGGATTAGAGCGGTTTTACGTGTACATCTTCCATCGGTAATATAAACGGAAAATCAAGAACATTTTAGTTAATTCTAATGAAAACACATTGTTTTTTATCATTCGTATTGGAAACACATTCTTTTTTATCATTCGTATTGGAAACAACATTGTCATATGTCTTTTCTTGGATCTAAATAATACGAAACCTCGCTCAATGATTTGAAGTTAAAATCCTTAAATATGGTAAAATAGTGAATTTTCACGCTAATCATGTAGTTTGATACTACGTAAATATATTCATTTTTACCATATTTCGATACTAATTCATGTAGTTTCACGGTATGTGATTTGGCCTTCAAATCTCAGAATATCGCATAATATGCATTATAAGCAAGTTTTCTTGCATTTTGTTTCGTACGAAAAATCATCGAATTTAGCAATATTTTGACGTTTATTGTCTACTTTTCCTTTATGTGATTTAAACAAAATATCATCGAATTAGGCAATATTTTGCCTTTTTTCCACGTTTTTGTGAATTTTCAGTTTATAGGTATTAATTCATTATATATACAATAAAAAAATGCAAACACATAATTGATTAGATAATAACCTTAAATACTTCATTTTCAATCATCTATTTGTTTCTTATTAAAATTCTGAACAAGATATTGAAAAGGGGAGAAGTTCGGTTTTTATTGCATATATCGACGTTTCAGCCGGATTAGAGTGGTTTTACGTGTACATCTTCCATCGGTAATATATTATCGGAAAATCAAGAACATTTTAGTTAATTCTAATGAAAATTAGAATTAAGGCCTCAAAGAGGGATTCAGAAGCTTAAGAGAGTGATGCAGAGGCTGAAGAGAGATTTGCAGCGGCTCAAGAGAGGGATGAAGAGGCTGAAGAGAGTGATGCAGAGGCTCAAGAGAGTTATGCAGAGGCTCAAGAGAGTGATGCAGAGGCTCAAGAGAGTGATGCAGAGGATCAAGAGAGGGATGCAGAGGCTTAAGAGAGTGATGCAGAGACCTCAAGAGAGTGATGCAGAGGCTCAAGAGAGTGATGCAGAGATCAAGAGAGGGATGCAGAGGCTTATGAGAGTGATGCAGAGGCTGAAGAGAGTGTTGCAGAGGCTTACGAGAGGGATGCAGAGGCTCAAGAGAGTGATGTAGAGGCTCAAGAGAGTGATGCAGAGGCTGAAGAGAGTGTTGCAGAGGCTCAAGAGAGGGATGCAGAGGCTCAAGAGAGTGATGCAGAGGCTCAAGAGAGTGATGAAGAGGCTCAAGAGAGTTATGCAGAGGCTTAAGAGAGGGAAGCAGAGGCTCAAGAGAGTGATGCAGAGGCTCAGGAGAGTGATGCAGAGGCTCAAGAGAGTGATGCAGAGGCTTTAGAGAGTGATGCAGAGGCTCAAAGGAATAATGCAGAGGCTCAAGAGAGTGATGCAGAGGCTCAAGAGAGTGTTGCAGAGGCTCAAGAGAGTGATGCAGAGGCTCAAGAGAGTGATGCTGAGGATCAAGAGAGGGAAGCAGAGGCTTATGAGAGTGATGCAGAGGCTGAAGAGGGTGATGCAGAGGCTGTAGAGAGTGATGCAGAGGCTTAAGCGAGTGATGCAGAGGCTTAAGAAAGGGATGCAGAGGCTCAAGAGAGGGATGCAGAGGCTCAAGAGAGTGATTCAGAGGCTTACGAGAGTGATGCAGAGGATCAAGAATGTGATGCAGAGGCTCGAGAGAGTTATGCAGAGGCCTCAAGAGAGGATTCAGAAGCTTAAGAGACTGATGCAGAGGCTGAAGAGAGATTTGCAGAGGCTCAAGAGAGGGATGAAGAGGCTGAAGAGAGTGATGCAGAGGCTCAAGAGAGTTATGCAGAGGCTCAAGAGAGTGATGCAGAGGCTCAAGAGAGTGATGCAGAGGATCAAGAGAGGGGTGCAGAGGCTTAAGAGAGTGATGCAGAGACCTCAAGAGAGTGATGCAGAGGCTCAAGAGAGTGATGCAGAGGATCAAGAGAGGGATGCAGAGGCTTATGAGAGTGATGCAGAGGCTGAAGAGAGTGTTACAGAGGCTTACGAGAGGGATGCAGAGGCTCAAGAGAGTGATGTAGAGGCTCAAGAGAGTGATGCAGAGGCTTAAGAGACTGATGCAGAGGCTGAAGAGAGTGTTGCAGAGGCTCAAGAGAGAGGATGCAGAGGCTCAAGAGAGTGATGCAGAGGCTCAAGAGAGTGATGAAGAGGCTCAAGAGAGTTATGCAGAGGCTTAAGAGAGGGAAGCAAAGGCTCAAGAGAGTGATGCAGAGGCTCAGGAGAGTGATGCAGAGGCTCAAGAGAGTGATGCAGAGGCTCAAGAGAGGGATGCAGAGGCTCAAGAGAGTGATTCAGAGGCTTAAGAGAGTGACGCAGAGGCTAAAGAATGTGATGCAGAGGCTTAAGAGAGGGATGCAGAGGCTCAAGAGAGGGATGTAGAGGCTCAAGAGAGTTATGCAGAGGCTCAAGAGAGTGATGCAGACGATCAAGAGAGTGATGCAGAGGATCAAGAGAGTGATGCTGAGGATCAAGTGAGGGAAGCAGAATCTGAAGAGAGTGATGCATAGGCTGAAGAGAGTGTTGCAGAGGCTGAAGAGAGGGATGCAGAGGCTCAAGAGAGTGATGAAGAGGCTCAAGAGAGTGATGCAGAGGCTCAAGAGAGTTATGCAGTGGATCAAGAGAGTGATGCAGAGGCATAAGATTGTGATGCAGATGATCAAGAGAGGGAAGCAGAGGCTTATGACAGTGATGCAGAGGCTGAAGAGGGTGATGCGGAGGCTGTAGAGAGTGACGCAGAGGCTTAAGAAAGTAATGCAGAGGCTTAAGAGAGGGATGCAGAGGCTCAAGAAAGTGATGCAGAGGCTCTAGAGAGGGATGCAGAGGCTAAAGAGAGTGATGCAGAGGCTCAAGAGAGTGATTCAGAGGCTTACGAGAGTGATGCAGAGGATCAAGAATGTGATGCAGAGGCTCGAGAGAGTTATGCAGAGGCCTCAAGAGAGGGATTCAGAAGCTTAAGAGACTGATGCAGAGGCTGAAGAGAGATTTGCAGAGGCTCAAGAGAGGGATGAAGAGGCTGAAGAGAGTGATGCAGAGGCTCAAGAGAGTTATGCAGAGGCTCAAGAGAGTGATGCAGAGGCTCAAGAGAGTGATGCAGAGGATCAAGAGAGGGGTGCAGAGGCTTAAGAGAGTGATGCAGAGACCTCAAGAGAGTGATGCAGAGGCTCAAGAGTGATGCAGAGGATCAAGAGAGGGATGCAGAGGCTTATGAGAGTGATGCAGAGGCTGAAGAGAGTGTTGCAGAGGCTTACGAGAGGGATGCAGAGGCTCAAGAGAGTGATGTAGAGGCTCAAGAGAGTGATGCAGAGGCTTAAGACTGATGCAGAGGCTGAAGAGAGTGTTGCAGAGGCTCAAGAGAGGGATGCAGAGGCTCAAGAGAGTGATGCAGAGGCTCAAGAGAGTGATGAAGAGGCTCAAGAGAGTTATGCAGAGGCTTAAGAGAGGGAAGCAAAGGCTCAAGAGAGTGATGCAGAGGCTCAGGAGAGTGATGCAGAGGCTCAAGAGAGTGATGCAGAGGCTCAAGAGAGGGATGCAGAGGCTCAAGAGAGTGATTCAGAGGCTTAAGAGAGTGACGCAGAGGCTAAAGAATGTGATGCAGAGGCTTAAGAGAGGGATGCAGAGGCTCAAGAGAGGGATGTAGAGGCTCAAGAGAGTTATGCAGAGGCTCAAGAGAGTGATGCAGACGATCAAGAGAGTGATGCAGAGGATCAAGAGAGTGATGCTGAGGATCAAGTGAGGGAAGCAGAATCTGAAGAGAGTGATGCATAGGCTGAAGAGAGTGTTGCAGAGGCTGAAGAGAGGGATGCAGAGGCTCAAGAGAGTGATGAAGAGGCTCAAGAGAGTGATGCAGAGGCTCAAGAGAGTTATGCAGTGGATCAAGAGAGTGATGCAGAGGCATAAGATTGTGATGCAGATGATCAAGAGAGGGAAGCAGAGGCTTATGACAGTGATGCAGAGGCTGAAGAGGGTGATGCGGAGGCTGTAGAGAGTGACGCAGAGGCTTAAGAAAGTAATGCAGAGGCTTAAGAGAGGGATGCAGAGGCTCAAGAAAGTGATGCAGAGGCTCTAGAGAGGGATGCAGAGGCTAAAGAGAGTGATGCAGAGGCTCAAGAGAGGGATGTAGAGGCTCAAGAGAGTTATGCAGAGGCTCAAGAGAGTGATGCAGAGGATCAAGAGAGTGATGCAGAGGCTCGAGAGAGTGATGCTGAGGATCAAGAGAGGGAAGCAGAATCTCAAGAGAGTGATGCAGAGGCTGAAGAGAGTGTTGCAGAGGCTGATGAGAGGGATGCAGAGGCTCAAGAGAGTGATGCAGAGGCTCAAGAGAGTGATGCAGAGGCTCAAGAGAGTTATGCAGAGGATCAAGAGAGTGATGCCGAGGCATAAGATTGTGATGCAGATGATCAAGAGAGGGATGCAGAGGCTTATGAGAGTGATGCAGAGGCTGAAGAGAGTGTTTGCAGAGGCTTAAGAGAGGGATGCAGAGGCTCAAGAGAGTGATGCAGAGGCTCAAGAGAGTGTTGCAGAGGCTCAAGAGAGTGATGCAGAGGCTTAAGAGAGGGATGCAGAGGCTTAAGAGAGTGATGCAGAGGCTTAAGAGAGGGATGCAGAGGCTCAAGAGAGTGATGCAGAGGCTTAAGAGAAGGATGCAGAGGCTCAAGAGATTGATGCAGAGGCTCAAGAAAGGGATGAAGAGTAAGAAAGTGATGCAGAGGCTCGAAAGAGGGATGCAGAGGCTTAAGAGGGTGCTGCAGAGGCTCAAGAGAGAGACACAGAGGCTCACGAAAGTGATGCAGAGGCTTAAGAAAGTGATGCAGAGGCTCAAAAGATGGATGCAGAGGCTTAAGAAGGTGATGCAGAGGCTCAAGAGAGGGATTCAGAGGCTTAAGAGAGTGATGCAGAGATCTCAAGAGAGTGATGCTGAGGCTCAAGAGAGTGATGCAGAGGATCAAGAGAGGAATGCAGAGGCTTTAGCCCAAACCCTATATCACATAGAGGAAAAGGGGATGATAAACTTAAAAAATATTGCTATATTCGATGATTTTTAGTACGAAACAAAATGCAAGAAAACTTGCTTAAAATGCAATATTATGCGAAATTCTGGGCTGCATCCCTCTCTTGAGCCTCTGCATTACTCCCAAGAGCCTCTGCATCCCTCTCTTGTGCCTCTTCATTCCTCACTTGAGCCTCTGCATCCCTCTCTTTAGCCTCTGCATTACTCTCTTGAACTCTTGCATCCCTCTCATGAGCCTCTGAATCCCTCACGTGAGCCTTTGCGTCACTCTCTTAAGCCTCTGCATCCCTCTCTTGAGCCTCTGCGTCACTCTCAAGAGCCTCTGCATCCCTCACTTTTGCCTCTGCTTCCCTCACTCTAGCCTCTGCATCCCTCTCTTGAGCCCCTGCATCCCTCTCTTGAGCCTTTGCATCCCTCTCTTGAGCCTCTGCATCCCTCTCCTAAGTCTCTGCATCACTCTCTTGAGCTTCTACATCCCTCTCTTGAGCCTCTGCATCCCTCTCTAAAGTCTCTGCATCACTTTCTTGAGCCTTTGCATCACTCTCTTAAGCCTCTGCATCTCTCTCTTGAGCCTCTTCATCCCTCTCTTGAGCCTCTGCAACACTCTACAGCCTCTGCATCACTCTTTTGAGCCTTTGAATCACTCTCCTGAGCCTCTGCATCCCTCTCTTAAGCCTCTGCATCCCTTTCTTGAGCCTCTCCATCATTCTCTTGAACTCCTGCATCCCTCTCATGAGCCTCTGCATCCCTCTCCTGAGCCTTTGCATCACTCTCTTAAGCCTCTGCATTCCTCTCTTGAGCCTCTGCGTCACTCCCAAGACCCTCTGCATCCCTCTCTTGTGCCTCTGCATCCCACAATTGAGCCTCTGCATCCCTCTCTTGATCCTCTGCATCACTCTCTTGAGCCTCTGCCTCATTCTCTTGAGAGTCTGCATCCCTCTCTTATGCCTCAACATCATTCTCTTGAGCCTCTGCATCACTCTCTTAAGCCTCTGCCTTTCTCTCTCTTGAGCCTCTGCAACACTCTCTTGAGCCTCTGCATCCTTCTCTGGATCCTCAGCATCCCTCTCTTGAGCCTTTTGCAGCACTCTCCTGAGCCTCTGTATCATTCTCTTGAGCCTCTGCATCCCTCTCTTTAGCCTCTGCATCACTCTCATGAGCCTGTGCATCACTCTCTTTACCCAGCAAACACAAATCATCTACACAACGTTCGCCTATCTCTTGCCATAGGTGTGGGAATGATTTGCATTGAGAATGGTGCAGGAGAGCCTTTGAGAAACTTTTACTCAAAAAATCCAAACACAAAGGTTTAATTATAAATTGTTTTTCTACAATTATTTTCTTCCAAATGTAAAACAAATAGTTTTTACATGTTTAAATATAAAATTTATGGTGTTTTTTTGTAAAATTCATTAATAAATTGTGAATGATATATATTGGCTGAGTGAAACCTTTATAATCCATTTAGTTATAATTTGAACAGAAAAAAGTATTTTTCCAAATTTTCTAAAAATTGCTCTTTTTAACACAATTTGACTCCTTATACATTCCACTAAACACTATATCATGTTTAAATATATAATTTATGTATTATTCTCTAAAATAATTTATATAAATTATATAAGTTGCTGGAAAGTGGTGTTAAGGATTTTGAAAACATTTTGTTGTGTTAATATGTTCTTATTAACTATGTCTCAAGTTCACAGTTTATCAAACAAGAATATTAACATTCGTCAACTCTTAAAATCTTATATGTTATCTTGCTGGTGCAAAAAAGGGTGAATCTTTAGGAACAGCTATAGTATCTATATATCACAAATGGTGTTTTCCCTAACTCAAACAATGTAGGGTTTATTATTCTACACATATTTCTAATGACTCTTAGATGTTTACATTCTCTGAAGTATAATTGTGAAGGCTGTGTCCATCACTCTCAACACAGATTCTTAAACTCGTCTCTGCAGGTTCAACTATATAATTAGTTTCCATTTTGAATTTCCATGGACATTTGTATCCAAAATGAAACCAATGTGGTTTCCTTCAGCGCCTTCAGCCAGCACATTTGCTCATTCATTTCCACAGATTCCAACAAGGTAGGGGATTTACAGAAATTTGTATATTCATATTGTTATATATTAAAAATATGAATGCAGTTCAATATGATAAGACAAATACATGAGTTTATGATAAATTCGTTTTCTGTGATATACCATTGATATGCTCTTTTTTTCTTTAAACGGCAGACTAAACTAAAGTGCTCACATCAACAGATTTGATGTATAAATGGTCAACGCTCAACAGAGTTAGTATAAATGTATTAGTATAAATCTTACTTGTCTCATTGTTAATTCACATTCAATGTCAACTTGTGGTTTTGATGTGGCACGTTTGGCCAAGACACCCCACCCCATTATGCACCCCATACCCATCTTGTGGGCGGTTGTGGAAAGGGTTACAGAGGCACATAATGGGCTCAGGGACTGAACCCCACAATTCATTTAGCTAAGCAAGTTACAATCTTGATGAGCTAGTTACAAAATTCAATATAAGTCATCACATCAACAATGGGTTCGAGATCGACCTCAAGTACAGGTTCTAAATTAAGCAACTGACATATGTGGAGAGCTAGTATCAAAATTTATATGTTTGTCCTGCACACCGTCCCCCATCCAGTGGGCAGCGGTGGATAGGTTACAATCACTTAGTTGTTATCTACAGTTAGCAAACTGGGGATATTTGGCTAAAATTTCTGGTAGCAGATCATTTTGAATGAAATATTGACACATCGCTGGAACATTGGTTATAGAATTGTCTCTAAATTCATGTATCTTTTCGCACTCCATCACATAGTGACGGAGGGTGTGCGAATAATTTTGTTGACACAGTTTACATTTGGTCAGGTCTACATCAGCAGATAATGAGAATTCCCAGAGATACTTGTAACCGAGTCTAAGCCGAGCAGTAGTAACATCTAGAAGTCTGCTGATTTTATTGGATGATCCATAGATGTGTGGCTCCTCTTGTATGATATGTATGATAGATGGAATTACTAGTTCCAGTTTCTAGGCAGGCGATGAGTACTCACAATAACCTTAATTAAGCGTCAAAACAAAAATGTGTATACTCTTTTTACTCTCCTGACCTTAGTTCTCGAGCTATGTATTTCATTTTGGTACCAACGTGTTCGCAATAACATTCTCTAGAAGAAAATCAGCAAAAACGGTCACCAAAAGTTATATGAATACCAGCACCCAATAAATACCTACGTAGATGACTCGCCGTGAGTGCCCAAGAGCAACAAAATGTTTTTACTCTTGGGATTGTTATCACTTCCACACTTGTCCTACAGCGTTAATTTTGGTATCAATGTACTCGCAATGAAATTCCCAACACGGTGATATGATATAAACGTAGAATAATGGTCGCTGCCCACCCGCAAGAGTGTGGGAAGTGGCGGAACTGTTACCCAGTATTGGTGACAAGACGACACATGGGCGATACAGTGCTTTGAAAGTTTATAATTATATCACTGTCCTGACATTATTATTGTATGTACGTCATTCATTATGTTTGTAAATCAACTATGTATGTATGAAACATTATGTACGTCAACATTATGTTTGTAAATCAACTATGTATGTATGAAAAAAAATGACTAATACGTTCGGCGAATGACTTTGACTTCAACTTCACTTTGACTTCGTTCATGTCATCGTATTTTCCGTAATATATAAAGGTTATGACAATGCAATTATATTATTGTGTGCAAATAAGTTTGAAATTTCATGTACCCTAAAAATATTAAAATAAAGAATAAGAATAATTAAATAATTGTTGTAGTAAATTGTCACACGTTCATCATACGCAAACGAACACACAGTTTGGAGCGTCAGTACAAGACCGCCGCCATTTTAAAACACGGCTTCGAATGTAAGTAATGTTTTTCTCGTACTAACACTGTGTTATACAATAGATTTGGTCTTGAATTCACAAATTTAGTTGTTACATCTGACAGAGTATGTTAGACGGTGTAATGCTGGTCCATGTTAACGTATTTGTGGGCTTGGTTGGTTTAAATGTGGAGGCGAGGCCTGGCTGTGCTAGTGTGTATGTGGAGGCGAGGCATGTACAACACTCCCCAATAGGAAGAGAACCCACTGGGTTCTAGGCTAGGTTAGGCTTATCTGTAATAATTGAATTAAGCCTAGCAAAGCCTAGAACCTAGTTCAGTAATTTAAAAAATGTTGTAACTTGAAAAATGCCATTCAATACATTACACAATTTAAATATTTTCAGGCAATCAACACAACCCTCATGTTGGCTAACCCTCTCTCATGTTGGTCAATAATTTAATTATTTTTTTATGGAGTAATCTTTGCTGTTGAAATGTAGTCTTTTTGAGACTACATTTCAAATGTAGTGTGTGTGGAGGCGTGTATGTTAGGTATTACCTAATATACACGGTGTAATATATCTATCTGTGTGAAATAGATTAAATCCATTTATTTGATATTCAGCTAATAGTTCTGTATTTTCTACATTCATCCATGTTTTGGTAAGTGCAATAATATGTATTGTTTCATTGCAGATTAGAGATTCAAGATAGTTCTAGATTTCCGAAGTACTGAAACGCGCGCCATACAGGCTTGGTGGATCTAGGTGCAAGGTAAAATTATTTACATTTACTTTTGTATTTATGTTTTGTATTTATATGCATATATGCATTTATATGCATTATTCTATAGAATAATAGATCTCGTAATAATTTTGCAAAAATAGTGGCATTTACTATTTTTAAAAGATTATTAAAAAATTTACTGATATGGTGCATTCGGAAGGGCGAAGAGGGAGAACGGCCTGTTGACATAGCTCGGGTGCAGGGGGGGGGGGTTGTGTAAAAGCCTGGTTTGTGCCTCGGAGAGGCTATGGGATCCAGTAAGTTCAGTAGAACTTCGGTTTCAACCCTTTTACCCTGTTGTAGCTCAGTCGATTAAGGCAGTGTCTGGGATGCTCCCGGACGCAGGTTCGAATCCTCGTCACGGCCCTTGTGGATTTGTTCATTTGATGCATCACGTTATTGTGATCTGTGTGTGTAATTCTTCACTTGCTACAGCAACAGGAATGTGTGTGTATGTATTTGTGTTGTTGAATATGACCGAAAGTGTAAGATTAATGATTCTAACACAAATCGTCTGAATATTTGTTTTTCTTCACTGTCGAGAGTAGTTAAAAAAATTTACTCGAGTTTATTTTCACACTTTATTTATGGTCCTTAAGTCCCTCTCCTTAATGCTGCTGCTGTTTCTCGCATCTTTGCATCGCTTGTATGTTTGGGGGTTTGGCCTCTTGCTATATATTGATTCCATTTGTGTGTGTTTGGGTCTCAGGCCCTCTCGCAATTTCTGTTGAACAAACCCCTTTTCCTAGTTCTGCATCTCTCCTTTGGTACAAATTTTGTTGTGCTTTTATCATATATTTCACAAAACTTGACATACATTTCATTTACTTCATGTCCTATCAGCAAGTGTTTGTCAAATTCTTTAAGGAAAGTTTATCATCCTGATTGCAGATCTCTAGCGATATTATGTCAACTTCTTGTGGATTCGCAATCATTATTTAATTTACCTTTAGGTGTTCTTTCACCAGCACAGCAACACTGTACCTCTCCCAACCAGTTTAAGATAAAAACTAAGTACTAACTAATTAACTCAATGTAACCTACCTTACCCCCAAAATGACAACCCATGTCTTCTATTTTAATCAATGCTGTTTTGTTGACCAAATTGTATTTTTGTTTTTTTCTGCAATGTTTCCCCCCCCCCCCACCACTCTACCACCACATTGAGTTTAGTAGCTCTGTGCACGTCAGGTGCTGTTTAATATACAGACCTACTCCTCCATTTGACCTAGTTTCTCTATCACATCTATATCACTTTGTGCTTTAGCCCTGGTGGAGCTTGGTCCACCAGGCTGTTGTTTGGAGTGGCCCGCAGATCCACATACAGTCTGCATATGATATACAGTCTGTTGATCAATTAAACTACAGTAGTTAGTTTTTATCATCCGAATGCACCAATATGTGTTCATTCTTCCCAGATGAAGGAACTAGGTAATATTCATCATCTGAATGCACCATCTGATGCTTTAACACACTCATGATACACGAGAGGTTTAAAAAACTTTTAAAACTTTTAAAACTTTTTGACCTATGTATTTAAAAGCAATTCTAAAGTTAAAAAGTGTAGCATAGGCCCCTCGCAGAATGTTCTTAATATGATCCTCAGGTTATAGTTTTCTATCTAAAACCACCCCTAGATCTCTTTCTTGATCAGAATTCTTTATAGATCTCAGTGGCTCGATCATAGAAACTGCTCTAAATCCTTGTTGGCCTGGATTGTGGAGGTCATTGGTCTCTATAAAACTAGTAATCTGACTCCTGATCACTCTCAAATAATTTTATTATGTGGGATGTTAGTGCAACTGGTCTATAATTCTTTGCCAATGCTTGTGTTGTGTTGTGTTGTTTTGGTAGTGATGTGCAATGTGTTGTTTTGGTAGTGATTCGTCCAGTTCTGGTAGTAGTGCGGTTGTTGTGTAGTGTAGTACTTGTGTGCTTGTTAATGACTTGTATTCCAGTCTTGTGGGTATCTCCTTTCCCCTACGGGCCAACTGCTTTGTTCTTACCTAGCATTTTGCTTTGTTTGGGTATGAATGTTTGTGTGCCGTATATTTTGCAAAATTTGCCATATATCTCATTATTTACTCCTCTGCCTAGCAACAAGTCTGTCTAATTATACTCATTAACTGTTTTTCAAAGTTCCCCATAGTGTCCTTTATTGAAATCGAGTTCATGAACCGTTTCAATGTTCTTATTTTCTTCTAGATTATATCTTAAAGTATATTTA